>NW_013667774.1:29727-38019 GCF_000517525.1 Limulus polyphemus
AAATCTTACACGCTGCATTGTTTTACCAACAATTATTACATGCTACATTGTTTTACCAACAAATATTACATGCTGCAATGTTTTACCAACAAATCTTACACGCTGCATTGTTTTACCAACAATTATTACATGCTACATTGTTTTACCAACAAATATTACACGCTGCATTGTTTTACCAACAAATATTACATGTTGTATTGTTTTACCAACAAGTATTACATGCTGCATTGTTTTACCAACAAATATTACACGCTGCATTATTTTACCAACAAATATTACACGCTGCATTGTTTTACCAACAATTATTACATGCTACATTGTTTTACCAACAAATATTACATGCTGCATTGTTTTACCAACAAATATTACATGTTGTATTGTTTTACCAACAATTATTACACGCTGAATTGTTTTACCAACAATTATTACATGATGTATTGTTTTACCAACAAATATTACAGGTTAAACATTTCATACGCTTCTCTTGTCTGTCCAGTTCATTTGATTTATTCATCTAAAGTTTTAGTCAATTGAGTTCCGTTTTTTTTTATTAGTTTGAATTTGACCCTTCGTTAATACTCTATGAAAGCAAATTACGACAATAAAACATTTCTACCGTAAGCCTCGTTTCCAGGCTCTTTATCTATCGTTTGTAGATGTTCCGTAAAGACCTCCCTTGGATAGGAAGTATCATTAACCAAGAAGCAAACGTGTGACGGTAGTGGACCTTTCGTCGTTTTTGTTAGTAACAGAAAGTTCGGTATTCCTCATTTATTCGCTCCCCTACCGCGCTTTCGGTAGTATCTACCTCTAAATCGTGTGGGAGCCACAGGAAGATTGTTATAAGCTGCCTGAACTATATAGTTTATTTGTTCACAAGTCAATTAACCTGGAGAAGGAGTTAGAATAATATACACAGGAAAAACTAGTGCATTACTGACAGTATAAGAAAATCTTAAATTCTATTGAAACATGGGGTGCTTTGAAACTAAAAAAAAATATATATATATGTACTTGACGTCTTGCCGTTCTTAGATAAAAAAAAACCTTCAATTTGTTACACAGCAAGCAAACGGATATCTTGATCCTAAAGTGTGTTCAACGAGGCTTCACAAGATCGTCTTGAAGAGAAGTAATTATATTTTTCTACTGAAGCATCTTCAGTATGTATTGTAAAGATCCAGGGCATGATAAGTCGCAATTTACAAAATAGAATAAAACGATAAGGGAAAAATCAAGAATAACCTTTATTTTCTTCATTATTTACAACAACATTAGCGCATTGTATCACAGGTTTAAATATACAGCCCTAGTTATAATCATCCCAGTTATTATTTACAACAACATCAGCGCATTATATCACAGGTTTAAATATACAGCCCTAGCTATAATCATCCCAGTTATTATTTACCACAACATTAGCACATTATATCACAGGTTTAGGTATACAGCCCTAGCTATAATCGTCACAGTTATTAGTTACAACAGCATTAGTGCATAAGACCCCTGGTATACAATCCTACCTATAATCCTCACAGTTATTATTTACAACAACATTAGCGCATAAGACTCCCGGTTTAAGTATACAGCTTTACCTATAATCGTCACAGTTATTATTTATAACAACATTAGCGCATAAGACCCCTGGTTTAAGTATACAGCTTTACCTATAATCGTCACAGTTATTAGTTACAACAGCATTAGTGCATAAGACCCCTGGTATACAACTCTAGCTATAATCATCACATCATTATTTACAACAACATTATCGCATTATATTACAGGTTTAGGTATAAAACCCTACCTATAATCGTCACAGTTATTATTTACAACAACATTAGCGCATAAGACCCCTGGTTTAAGTATACAGCTCTAGATATAGTCATCACAGTTATTGTTTACAACAGCATTAGCGCATAAGACCCCTGGTTTAAGTATAAAGCTCTAGATATAGTCATCACAGTCATTATCAAAAGCCTAAAGCGCAGTCGCCGGGGTGCTATACATTATGTTTATTTTGTCGTTAGGCACAAAGATAAAAGAATCGAACCCCAGGTTTTAGCATTACAGGTTCTAATGGATTTTGCTAATTGCAGATCTAACAATTCCTACATTTTGTAGCCTAAGAACTTCTCACTAATATCCTGAACTATTAGATCGTCAAGAAATTAATGTCGCTTTTTTTTAGATGAAAAACTCGAACAACTTATATATCAAAACAAAACATCTATTAAATGAAATAGTCTCCAGTCTTATCGATGATGCTTTTCCATCTTACAGTCAGGTTGTTAATACCCTGATTAAAGAAATCACTTGGCTTTGAAGCAAAAAAACATGTTGCTCTTTTCTTTAACACCTTCCACATTTGCATACGTTTTCCCATTAAGATGGTGATACAGCGAACGAAAAAGAGGGTAATCTGATGGAGCCATATCTGGAGACTATGGTGGGTGGGACAAAACTTCCCAACCCAATTCCATAATCTTGTATTGCGTCAAACAGGCCACATGTGGACGTACATTGTCGTGGAGAAGAAGAACACCTTTCCGATTGACGAGTAAAGGGCGTTTCTGATGAAGGGCTTGATTTAAACGTTCCAGTTGCTGACTATAGATCTCTGCATTGACAGTTCGTTGTGGATTGAGGAGTTCGAAATGAATTACTCCTTTCATGCCCCACCAAATGCACAGCATCACTTTCTGCGGATGGAGTCCAAATTTTAGGGTCGGAAGTGGTTTTTGTCTAGGACTGAATCATTGTTTTTGGTGTTTAATATTCGCATAGAAAATCCATTTTTAACCACTGTTGACAATTCTGTCCAAAAATGGTTCACGAGCATTACTCGCCAGAAGAGACGAAGCAACGATGGAGACGATGATCACCGGAGAGTTCGTGAGACACCCAAACACCTTCTTTATGGAGTTTCTCATATTCCTTAAATGTTTGCATATTGTTTCATGCGAGACATTCAATTTCAGGGTCATTTCAGGAGTGTGTTGCCTTGGGTTAGACTCAACAAGCGTCTTTAGATCATCAATATCAATTCCAACATGTCGGCCCCTGCCATCACAGTTTTTAAGGCTAAAGACACCTGAACAAAATTTGCTGAACCATCGTTGACAGTTACGAACGTTCAAAACATTTCCATAAACTTCTTTGATATTCTTTGTGGCTACAGAATCGTTGTTTCCCTTCTAGTATTCAAACAGCATTAGATGTCGAATGTATGTCTCGTCGTGTGCCATCACTATAAGGGATTAGAGTATACTAAACTTTGTACATTATATAGGTTAGACTAACGCGACGTTTAGGCGGTTCGTTTCACTATTATACATGATGTACGTATTTAAAGTGTTCCAAGACACGACTTCAATTTTTTGACAACCTATTATACATTTGTACGACTTTTAGCTATAATTCGCCTCAGATGACTGTGTGCTTGAGTAAGAAGACATTACAGTTTCTGTAACTTACATTTAAACGAAGAGTTTAATGAATCGAATTTGCTTAAAACAAGAACATATATCATAAGTAAATATAAAAAATATTACACTGAACATAAATCAAGTAAATATAAAAAATATTACACTTTAACTTTATGAATATTTACATGTTTTATACTTTCAACTTTGCTCATATTTTAGGCTTAACTCAATGTATTTACTGCAGTTTTTTTCACAAAAACAAAGAGATACTAACGTTAAGCATATTACGGATAACGTTAAGCATATTACGGATAATTATAATAATCGCCTCAGAAAAGTTTGTTATGTGGGGGATATCTATGCTCTGTCCACCACGGGTATCGAAACCCAGTTTCTAGCGTTGTACGTCAGTAGATATACCGCTGTGACGCTGGGGGGAAATACCCTATGTAGCCTTCAGTCTCACAAAACGTATTCGCCTCATGATTCTAATATTGGTTCTATAGCTGTCGACAATTGTTTTTATTACAGTAGCTACAGTGAGTATCATCTCTGATAGATTACACTGACCGGTAGTGCTCGAGGATTTTTTATTGAGAACTTATCGTTTTTATTACTTCGAAAAAGGCATTTTCCTTCGTTTTCTCTAATGAAAAACAAAACGTTCACTCGCTTAAACATAGTAAAATAGTAATTTTGTTCTTTCTTTAACGTCTCCAGAGGACGAATAGGAGAGGCTTCACTTATAATGATATAGCTAATGTAAAAGTGGATTCGCTTACTTCGTCTCAGCTCACAATCCCTTGCTGATAATAAGGTTGCCTGATATCCGAGGAAAGACGCTTATGATAATTTCCCTAGACGAGAATGGTGGCGGGAAGAAGGAATGGAAAGGTGGAAAGAAGAGAGGAGAGGAAAGCATGCAGTGAAAAACATTCTGTTTGTGTATATCTGATATTACGTGCACTAGATTACGCCAACTTCAAATACAAAAGTTGTGAAGTAATGACTTACTCACTAAATTTAATATCTGAAGTTGCGTTTTTCAATTCCAGCAAGTTATGTCAGTTCTTATGATTGCAACACAATGGATTTGTCTACTTGTGTCATGATTGCTACACAATAGATTTGTCTACTTGTGTTATGATTGCAACACAATGGATTTGTCTACTTGTGTTATGATTGCTACACAATAGATTTGTCTACTTGTCCTATTATTGCAATACAATAGATTTGTCTATTTGAAGCGTTTCTGATTATTCTCTTGGTTAAAAATATCGCTAATTTAAATGTCATTAGTTACTGCATAATTTAAGCAAAAGTCTTGAAATGAGATTTTACGATACAGAAAACTAAATGTTCCCAAGTCATAAAAAAAGTTTTTTGCTAAAACTAAGACAGAAAACTGAGTAAGTCAAACAGAAACAGTTATCAAAGGCAAATCGGAAGACGGATTAGCGTTTTAGGTTAATTATATCCGATATCATTTGTCAATGAAATCTTATGTAGCTGATCTAGTTCAGGCCCAGAAATGGATTCCTATACATTAACAGTTCTATACTAGAAGGTTTGTGATCATGATGGAAGTGCTATTCATAAGATGTTGACACTTATAAGTTAATATAATACCTTATACAGGTCTAGTTTCTGTTGATATTTATTTTTAAAACGTTTATTTTAAGTGTTTTCTTTTTGTTTTATCGGACTGCGATATTTTATTGTATTTAAATCAGTATCTGAAAAAATGACTGGAACGTCCGATAAAGAAACGAAGCAACCATGAAAACAGTTACTTCAATGAACCAAAAACACAGATAACGCAAAATAACCAATGATATAATTTACGAGTGACTCCATACAAAAAGTAGCAAAAGTGACTAAACGGCAACTCTGAAGGCTTATAACGTTAAAACCTGGGTTTGATGCTCTTTGTGGGTACAGCACAGATAGCCCATTATGTAGCTTTGTGCTTAACAGATATTAAACAAAACATTTTTGGTCAAAGTAACTCTGTAAAAATTGGTAAATTAAACGTTGAAGTGGACACATCGTTAAAAGTTGATATGCATCTATTTGTCTTATTATTAAACAGTCACACCTGATGAAAATACACATAAGTAGAACGAAACGTCTACCCGCCAGCTTAAGTAGTCACACCTAATGAAGATATACACAGCTAGAACGAAACGTCTACCCGCCAGCTTAAGTAGTCACACCTAATGAAGATATACACAGGTAGAACGAAACGTCTAACCGCCAGGTTAAGTAGTCACACCTGATGAAGATACACATAAGTAGAACGAAACGTCTACCCGCCAGCTTAAGTAGTCACACCTAATGAAGATATACACAGGTATAACGAAACGTCTAACCGCCAGGTTAAGTAGTCACACCTGATAAAAATATACAAAGATAGAACGAAACGTTTAATCACCAGCTTAAACAGTCACAACTGATGAAGATACACATAGGTAGAACGAAACGTCTAACCACTAGCTCATTAGGTAGATTGTCCAGTGCAACGACAACTATCGACTCTTCAACATAGATAGAACGAAACGTCGATTGCCAGTTCACTCGGTAGATTGTCCATTTTAATAACAACTTACAAGAGTTTATTACCTACTAAGTTTTTCAAACAATTTTTAAAGATTTTCCATAAAGTCCATTTGATACACACGAGAAACGCATTCAATAAAGACGTTAAACTTGTAATAAATCAAAACATTATAACATTGCTTCGTTGGTTTGGCAGTCCTGAAAGTTAAACAATCGTCTAATTTGTTCTTTTCTAGAATGGAGTCACTTACAATCCAAAATGACAAATATTCCAATCCCACGAAGGAAATATACAGTGTTTCGTTACTTCTATCCTACATTCATAAAATGACATATATTGTAGTAACCATTACAATTTCCTGTACTACGTGAAAATGCGAGGAGAAAAATTGAATTTGAAAAGATACAATTTTCTCTCTCGATTGTAACAAGTTTGACGTCTACTGAAAATGTTCTTTCTCATTGGAAAGTTTTTTTTTCCAGTCCTCTCGAGAACTGAAATGACAGTAGGATCTAGTTGATCTACGAACAGGTCTATTTCCATGGAGTTTAATCGATAGTCTGGCCACGACATATTGGACGTGGGAAGATAACTGAAGAATGACGTTTCGGATATAACTCATAATGAAATGTATGTGCACAGTTGATTTTTGGAACATCTTGCCACTAGATGGCAGTAGCATGAGCATATTTCAAAAATAACATACCGTACACTTTGATTTCAAGCGCTCGGAGGAGCATTAAAAGTCATAAAGCACCTAACAGTTTTATACTTTATAATTGGTTTTCCGAAGGAATCCAGAGTTTACTATAAAAATAAGTTATGGGGAACTTTTCACTCTGTATTTATTTATTTTTTTCCTCTCTTTATATAACCTTGAACGTTTATTGTAGTTTTGTGTAACTTTAAGACCAATTAACCAGGATAATTTCCCTGACAATTCTTATTTCGTAATGGATTCATTGAACTAATGATAATACAGAAAACCTTGTTAACGTTTCCAAGATATTAAAATCATTCATTTTAATACTGCTGGCTATTGATTATAATTTTCATATATTTATAGTTGGGGCTTAACGACGTTTAAAAAAAAATAGTTTAAAAGTTTAAAATGAACTAAAGATAATAAGGATGACAAATATCTTATTAAATGTGATACTGGAAACGTAGGTTTAAATACAGATCTGCCATTTGTGAAATGTCAAAGCTTACAAGTATGCCCCCCAGTGGCACAGCGGTATGTCTGCGGACTTACAACACTAGAATCCGGGTTTCGATACCCGTGGTAGGCAGAGCACAGATAGCCTATTGTGTAGCTTTGTGCTTAATTACAAACAAACAAGCTTACAAGTATTAGATTAATTATTCAAATGTTCAATTTCAAGACAAACTTCTCGTATGTACGAAATGGGCTAGTGGAACGTGATCGTCAGTCTGGCTTTGAATGTGGTTTTTACGAATTATGATGAAGGTTATGAAAAAACAGAGGTTTTAAAATCAACTCTATTTCATTATAAACGTCATTTCTAGAACGAAAAACAACAACAAAGATTGCATACAGACCTATTTTAAATATTCAAAGAAAAACACTTCTTTTGATTGGACACCGCTTTAAAAAAGTAGTTGTTATTGTTTATTATTAAGCACAAAGCTACACAAAGGGCTATCTGTGCTCTGCCCACCATGGGTATCGAAACCCGGTTTCTAGCATTGTAAGTCCGCAGACATACCGCTGTACCACTAGGGGGGCTTTTAAAATAGTATATTTAAAGAAAAACACTTTTTTGATTGGATACCGCTTTAAAAAACTATATTTAAAAAAAACACTTTTTTTACTGGACACTGCTTTAGAAAAGTATATTTAAAGAAAAACACTTTTTTGATTGGACACCGCTTTAAAATAGTATATTTAAAAAAACACTTTTTTGATTGGACAACCGCTTTAAAAAGTATATTTAAAGAAAAACACTTTTTTGATTGGATACCGCTTTAAAAAAGTTGGAAGAAACGGACCACTAATATTGTATAAAATTACCACATCTAACTCATAACAACAGCAGATTAAAATTAGTTAATATTGTATAAAATCACAACTAACTCATAGCAACAGCACATTAAAATTAATTAATATTGTATAAAATTACCTCATTCAACCCATTAACAACAGCTAATTAAAATGAATTAATATTGTATAAAATAACAACTGCAGATTAAAATAAATTAATATTGTATAAAATTACCTCATTCAATCCATTAACAACAGCAAATTAAAATGAATTAATATTGTATAAAATTACCTCATTCAAT
>NW_013667774.1:39040-40910 GCF_000517525.1 Limulus polyphemus
AATTAAAATGAATTAATATTGTATAAAATTACCTCATTCAATCCATTAACAACAGCAAATTAAAATGAATTAATATTGTATAAAATTACCATATCTAACTCATAACAACAACATATTAAAATAAATGCTGCATTTAGATCACTTAAATCATCATTCAGATGCTCCTGCTAATATACTTATGTGAACATATATATGTGAACAGCAGTTAGATTTATTCACTCTAGATGACAGGAAGTTATAACTAATAATATACAGGGGTGGCCGTTTTACCAAAGGGGACAGTCTTGCGTCATTTTCTATATTTACTAGAGCCATCCATTTAATCTAGCATGATTTGTGATGATTTGTAATCAACTAATCAAGTTCCAATACCAAAAGTATGCTAATTAAATTAGAAATAGACAATTTTATGAATTATACCACTTTCCGTTTTAACGCATTAACTGAGATGTATTTTGATTGAAAATACAAAAAGACAAAAAATATTGTTTATATCTGCGAACACTAGGTTTTTCTACTTTCTATTTTACTGTACTTATATATATATCCTACGAGGAGCGCGATTTTCAGAAACGGGATGCGAACCATGGAATCTTGAATTAATAGTCCAGCACGCTAATCGCTAAATCACGAATTCTGAAAAGAACAGTAAATACAAGTTTTCAAGAGAAGATAACAACATTCAAAAAGCTCCTCAGTAGCTCAGCTGCAAGTCTCGGAGTCAAAAGCGTTAGAAAACGGGTTTCGATACCTGTGGAGAGCACAGCACCAATATCCTATTGTGTAGCTTTGTGCTTAATAACAACAACAAACAAACAAAACAAAAATATTCAAAAAATATGCATATAAATTAAGTCAACGCTCAGATAAAAATTGAGCTCGAAATTAGAATAAAAAGTTTCGCTGATTCTTCACATTAAACTTATTTATAGTCTAAAGTAAAATGATTGAAAGTTACATGAAACTAAAGTAAGAAAATGTAAGATTGATAACGACAAAAACTAATTTCCCATCTCATTTTGTTTTCAATTAATTTTTGCCACATGTTTTTCTTGTATTCAAGTCTTACTTGTAAGATATTACATTCCAAAATTAAAACAGCAAAAATAACACATTCTTAACTCCAGCTATATCTGTTTTACACTGAATTGGAAACAGTGGCTTGGCAGCATCATACATTTTTAGATACATTTAAACGACTTACATAAGGATTTCAGATTTATTCTGAAGATAAAAAAGAGCGAATCATCATTTATAGATGGAAAATTGTCCCGCTCGGAAAAAAATCAGAATTCAAATCGATATTTCTTATAAACGAATTATTAAGCCGTATTGTTATTCGGATTTCCACTTTAATCATTCTAGGCATCTTGTAATAGACGTTTTTTTTTATCCAGCTAGCAGAACAATTCAAATTTTCAGAGAAAGGGATAAAACAGGAACTATAAGGTTGACCTAGCTAAAGGAATGATACAAGTATTCAGTAAAAAGGAAAACCTGAACTATAAGTTTAATCTAACTAAAGGAATAATACAATTATTCCATAAAAAGGAAAACAGGAACTATAAGGTTAATCTAGCTAAAGGAATGATACAAGTATTCAGTAAAAAGGAAAACCTGAACTATAAGTTTAATCTAACTAAAGGAATGATACAAGTATTCAGTAAAAAGGAAAACAGGAACTATAAGGTTAATCTAGCTAAAGGAATAATACAAGTATTCAGTTAAAAGGAAAAGAGGAACTATAATGTTAATCCAGGTAAAGGAATAATACAAGAATTCAGTAAAAAGGAAAACAGGAACTATAAGGTTAATCTAACTAAAGGAATAATACAATTATTCAATAAAAAGGAAAACAGGAACTATAAGG
>NW_013667774.1:41250-46335 GCF_000517525.1 Limulus polyphemus
ATCCAGGTAAAGGAATAATACAAGAATTCAGTAAAAAGGAAAACAGGAACTATAAGGTTAATCTAACTAAAGGAATAATACAATTATTCAATAAAAAGGAAAACAGGAACTATAAGGTTAATCTATCTAAAGGAATAATACAATTATTCCATAAAAAGGAAAACAGAAACTATAAGGTTAATCTAGCTAAAAGAATAATACAAGTATTCAGTTAAAAGGAAAACAGGAACTATAATGTTAATCCAGCTAAAGGAATAATACAAGAATTCAGTAAAAAGGAAAACAGGAACTATAAGGTTAATCCAGCTAAAGGAATAATACAAGTATTCAGTAAAAAGAAAAACAGGAACTAATGTTAAATGAATTAAAAACCTCTTTTAATAGTACACCACTCAGAGACTTTAGATGATAAAGGTGTGTCAGACTGTGAATCCGACAGACCACAGTTATATACTTTAAAAGTGATAATAAACCTCACTATTTGATTAAAGTTGTCCAAGAGTTGTCGGTGAATGCTGATGGCTATCTTCCCTATAAGTCTATCAGTTCAAAATTATGGACGGCTAGCACAAATAGTCCCTGTGTAACTTTAAGCGAATATCCGCAACAAACAAACAGACTAGCTTCCCCAGCGTTTCAGAATTGCAATAAGGAATTATACTGGAAGATAAAGCATTTCTGCAACAATTAAATTATCAGGTAGTGTAATTTGAGGGACAAAACATTTATTCAACAATTAAATTATCAGGTAGTGTAACTTGAGGGACAAAACATTTATTCAACAATTAAATTATCAGGTAGTGTAATTTGAGGGACAAAACATTTATTCAACAATTAAATTATCAGGTAGTGTAACTTGTAATCACAGAAAGGACCAATTTTGTTGTAATAACTATTTAGCGCCACTTCTGAATTAAGAGGTTTTGTTTTATAATTGGTTTTATATAGAAATTGTATTTTCAGTTGTGAATCTAAAAATAGTTTTAATATACTGATATTTCTTATCTTTGGTGTAAAATACGAGGGAAAGCCAAATGTTTTAGAATTCGAAAAAACTTACATAGATATCGCTCAAGGAATAAAAAATTATCTTGAAAATATTTGGGAAGATGAAAGGAAAGATCTTAAGGTGAACTTTTCTGCTCGTATTCTGAGAGTATTATGATCTATAAGCAATGAAGCTAAAATATTAGAATCATGACAAGTTTGTAATCTATTAAAAGTCGTTTTCGTCTGCATTGAAGATCCGACTTTTAGATATATAAAATAAAAAGAAAAACGTGACGTTTTGTTTCACTCAGGGGAGCGACATTAGAATTTGGTGAATGTTTTTAGTTTGTAAATAAATTAATTATTTACACTCAAAATGTAATCCTTATTTTATATGGCTGATACAAGAAATAAGGTTTTGGTTGATTAATTTTTATTTGAATTATTTGTCTTTTATGGTTATGGCAAAGCTACTAAGACTATCTACTGTCGTATCTATGAACTTCTGATCAGAGGGAAGGCAGCCACATAGCAGTATCCTATGAACTTCGTCCAGAGGGAAGGCAGTCACATAGCAGTGTCCTATGAACTTCGGTTCAGAGGGAAGGCAGCCACATAGCAGTATCCTATGAACTTCGGTTCAAAGGGAAGGCAGTCACATAGCAGTGTCCTATGAACTTCGGTTCAGAGGGAAGGCAGCCACATAGCAGTATCCTAAGAACTTTGGCCCAGAGGGAAGGCAGCCACATAGCAGTGTCCTATGAACTTCGGTTCAGAGAGAAGGCAGCCACATAGAAACATCCTATGGACTTCGGTTCAAAGGGAAGGTAGCCACATAGCAGCATCCTAGCAGCTACGACAATGGATTGACTTTCACTCTTATAGCGCATCCACAGCTTATAGTGAAGGAATATTTTATGATATCGCACGGATTCGAACCCGGTTCGCTAGTATCGAAATCTAGAGCTCTACCATAGGGTCGCATACTTTTTTGAATAATGCATCCGTGGAAGAAAATCACGTGATTAAGGTAATTTAATTATTGAAAAATAAGGTTTATGAAAAATCACTGGTCCTTTATGTTTTACTGCTGACAACTTGGTCTCAGTATTATCAAAATACAAAGAATGCGTTGACATCTGACAATTCTGTTGAAAATGAGAAGGGAGAAAGTTAATAAAACGAATGAACTTTAGCTCTGAAATAGAGCAGAAGATCATAGGACGTGGCAAGAAATGCACGAAACACGGTTCTGCACTTGAAAGTCATACGCATGTAAATAGATAAGTCCAAAGAAAAGAAACATAGAAACAAAACTGAGCTACGCTGATAGCCTCGTTGAATACCGAACACTCTCTAATCTTCTAGGTTGATTACAAGGCGTCGTGTTAGTAAATTACATTCTCCATTTTTTCCAAATCTAGTTTCAACAGATAAGGAGGAGTTGCTTTTTCCAATACGTAATCTTCTTTTGTCTGATTCAGATATTTTTCAGACAGAAGACACACATAGAAGAACGTGAAAGGTCACACTTCTAGATCGAACCTATTTTTACGATAAATTTCATTATTCTTTTCCCGATACTTCTTCTGAAAATTTAAGCCTGAAAAGCTGGTTTCGTTAACGGCTGATTGCCAGAGTGGCACCTATAAGCTAATCTAACTACGTGTAATTTTGGCTGATCTAACTATGTGTAAATTTGGCTGACGTAGCAGAAATAAATAGAAGATAATGAATATCCTCATGTTGGCATATTTGTCAATTACAGTGGTAAAGAAGAAAGGTGCCACCTAAGATTTAATATTCTAATCTCTTCTGTCTTATAAAGATGTTGTCAGGTCCAGATGTTTGGGGTTTGTTTATGTTAGTAAATTTTCGATGATTAAAGATTAAACACAAAACTTCGAGGAAGCAAAACTCATGAGGTAGAATTTGGTTTAACAACATACAGTTCTAACTGTTCTGTCATAAAATTGCAACAACGACTAACTAAATCATATTTAAGATAAAATTTGCCAGAGATTTTTTTAAAAGGCAGGAAGGCGTATAATTTCTTTATAAATTCTAAACGTATTTTAGGACCAGTTTCGTCTATTTTTTCTAAAATGAAAACAAAATATTGAAAAAAAACTGGTAAGGTTAAGTAAAAATTAATGTAACTTGATAGATGTTGAATTCAGTTTGTCATAATGTGACCCCCAAAAAAATATGAATTACTCATTAAAAACAATCAATATTACTTGCATTAATCTTTTGAACTTAGACAAAACAATTTTTACTGGCACTGATACTTTTACTGTGGTATGAAACATCATTACTGCTAATGGTATTTTTACTACAATGTACAACACCATTGTTGTCACTAGTATTTTACTGTGGTATACAACACTGTTATTCTCACCAGCATTTTTCTTGTGGCATACAACACCATTATTGTCACTAGTATCTTCTAATACGACATACTATATCATTATTGTCATTGATATTTTATTGTGATATACAAAACCGTTACTGTCACTGATATTTTCTCTGTGGTATACAACGCCATTATTGTCACTAGTATTTTTATTGTTTATTAAGATCTGTGTAAGTATATGCATACATAATTAATATTAACTTTATTAAGATCTAAATAGGTATATGCATTTACAATTAATACCAACTATATTTAGATATATTTATAACGATATATATTTACAATTAATATCAACTATATTTAGATATATATATAACGATATGTATTTACAATTAATACCAACTATATTTAGATATATATATATACACACAACGATATATATTTACAATTAATATCAACTATATTTATATATATATATATATATTATTTACAATTAATATCAACTATATTTAGATATATATATATGTATATATATAACGATATGTATATACAATTAATATCAACTATATTTATATATATATATATATTTATACTTAATTAATATAGCTTCTGACCAAAGTAAACTATCGGCATAGATCAGAACTAAAAATCAACTCAATAACGAATGTAGCTAATTCAATGTACTTTATGTATAATAATCAGATGCTGTTATCGCTATTTCGGCCGTAATCCCAACAAAATCTCATGAAAATCGGTCAGCATAAGAAATTTAGATTAGTCCTAAATACTAAGCTAACAATTCAAAATAATTTATACAATAAAAGTACGTAACAATAAAAATGAAATGAAATAGACATAGTAAGCATTATAACCAAAACTATTAATTAACGTAGCATTGAAGAAAGACGATAGTACTCACAAAACGCATAAACACCAGTGGTTTGTTTTAGGCACTATTGTAGATATTGTATATGTATTTATAGATAGAGTAGAAAGTATGTCAGCTAATTTTTTAATCGTGTTTCTGAAATTTTCGTGCAAAAGAATTGGACACTCGTATTCACATTCCAAATAGCTATATAATACTTGTGTGAAGAAAGTTATTTCATTGAGAAAATACGGTCTAAAGACAGAAGAGTAGAAAAAAATATGATATATTTCGAAAGAAAGTCGTCAAGCTTTGTAGCCCCCCTCCCAGTGACACAGCGGTATGTCTACGGACTTCCAACACTAGAAATCGGGTTTCGATACCTGTGGTTGGCAGAGCACTGATAGCCCATTGTGTAGCTTTGTGCTTAATTCCAAACAAACAAATCAAGGTATGTAGGTTTGAAAAATAAGGCTCAAGGTTCACCCATTTTGATATGAGATAAATAAAAATGAAAGTATTGTAGAGAAAGTACTTTCTATTAAAGAAAAAATGACCACACTAGCAAGAATCATAATCTTTATTATTTTTTTTATTCTGAAAGTTACTAAAGTGATTAGGTTCCTTTTCTAAGCCATTTCATTCACACTGAAAACCTGCAGCTAATTTATCTTTAAAACCTGTTTCTGTAGAATATATATAACTTTAATAATAATATGAGCACCCGGAATCTGAAGGTAAGTATATATATATATATTGAAAAAAGTGTTATTTGTCATTTTTAAAATGAGTTAATTTATCATGTAAGTGAAAAAAAAAACCGTGTTATTTAAATGACTTAATTTATCATTCGAAATAGAAAAAAAACGTA
>NW_013667774.1:47335-50429 GCF_000517525.1 Limulus polyphemus
TAAATGACTTAATTTATCATCGAAATGAAAAAACGTGTTGTTTAAATGACTTAATTTATCATCTAAAGTTGAAATCATATATCAATATCAGTGATAATCCCAACAATATGAGATATTATAACAATAAAATTCGGGCATGATCTCCGCGAGAAACACAGAATAGATAACGCATTGTATAACGGCACGCTTTACAAAAACAAACCCCCAATCAAATGTTTTATTTACATAAAAATGACGTCTTTAATATTTCTATCGCTGAATTCCTTTTAACAGTCTAATACGAATTAATTAGATTCCAAATCAAAACTTCGAAGAACGAAGAAGATTAAATCAATAAAATTATACAAAAAGACGATCATTACAATACTGTCGGGATTGATATGTTCATAATTATACAACAGTAGGGATTGAATAGAGTTGTTTAAACATTTGTTTAACAACAAGTAAAAGCTTGGAATGGTCTATTCTTTCATTGGTGGGGGGGGGAGTGTCTGTGAGCCTGACTAGTTTCGGAGAATTCCACTCCTCATCAGTGACCTTGGACACTACTACAAATGTCGGCTAACAATACGAAAAATTAAATTGTGGCGGAATGCTACAAGTTCTTCAAATACCTATAAAATGATGCGTTTCTTTTTTATGAGTGGAAAACACCTAAATACACCATTTCGAACATTAGGGATTGCTTTCCATAATTATACTATGTTGGAGATGTTGTCCACGACCATAACACCAAATAAGAGTTGCTGTACACGATCATAACACTAAGTAGGGGTTGTTGTCCACAATCATAGCACTAAGTAGGGGTTGTTGTCCACAATCATAACATTAAATATGGGTTGTTGTCCAAAATCATAACATTAAATAGGGGTTGCTGTGCACAATCATAGCACTAAGTAGGTGTTGCTGTCCACGATCATAGCACTAGATAGGGGTTGTTGTCCACGATCATAGCACTAAGTAGGGGTTGTTGTCCATGATCATAGCACTAAGTAGGGGTTGTTGTCCACAATCATAACATTAAATAGGGGTTGTTGCCCACAATCATAACACTAAATAGGTGTTGCTGTCCACGATCATAACACTAAGTAGTGGTTGCTGTCCACGATCATAACACTAACTAGCGTTTATTGGATTCGAATGCTATCTTCAGAGAACCTCGAACAATTTCTTGTGCAGTTTGCTTTATATCATGTTCATGAATAACAAACAAAAACAAGACGTAGAATTTAACGTGAGAGAAGCACGATCTGTGTTCCTTCTTAAAAAAACGTACATTTTTTTGTGACATGAGTGTTTAATATATAAAGATAAGCAGCTAAAAATCCCAGTCGTTTTGAGGTCTCCAAAGATTTTCAGGAACTCTCTTCTTCATCTTCTTTATCTTTTCATCAAATATCTAATAAAATCCCGTTTGGTTTTAAGAAATATCTTTTTGATCGACGCTCTTTGCTGAATAATGGAACAGGGTATTGGTTATTAGATTGTTTTTGTTTTAAGTTACATCAACGCTGTTTTCTGTTTGTATTTGAAACCTGGTACATAAAGGTGAGTAAAGCTCACTCAGTTTCATATAAGTTTCACCTATTCCAATATCAAGTTTTTTTTTTTGTTTTTGCTCAGAAGAAGTATGGCGAGGTACAAATCTGAAAACCAATGTTTTGTCTGTATTCAGTACTTTTAATATATGGTATCATTCAACGTAGGATTAATCGTATTGAGACTGAAGGATTTTTGGGATATAAAATACTCTCTGCTAGTTCTAGTCATTCACGAACACCTTCTTAATTCTGCAATGTTATGACAGTGATGGACTTCAGTTGTTTGTTTGTTTTAGCGCAAAGTCACATTGGACTATCTACTGTGACTATCGGGGGAATCAAACCCCGCATTTTAACGTTCTAAGCTGCCCCACAGGAGGACAACTTCAGTTGTACCGAAAGGAAGGGTCAGGCATGGCCTAAGAAGATAAGGTTTGAACTACACTCTATGGTCCGGCATGACCTGGTTAAAGCGCTCGACTCGCAATCTGAGGGTCGCGGGTTTGAATCCTAGTCATGAACATGTTCGTCCTTTCAGCTGTGGGGGCGTTATAATGTGAAGGTCAATCCCACTATACGTTGATAAAATAGTAGATCAAGAGTTGGCTGTGGGTGGCATTGACTAGCTGCCTTCATCTAATCTTACACTGCTAAATTAGGGACGGCTAGCGCGGAGAGCCCTTGTGTAGCTTTGCGCGAAATTCAGAACAAACAATAACCAAATCATACCTTGCAATTTCAATCTTTCTATGTGGATAAAAGTAGATGTGATGGCGGATAGTGTTGTTGACTGGTTGCCCTCCTTGTGGTTAATATCTATAAATTAGAAATGGCTATGCCTGAAAATTAGGTTCTCTGACCTGGCCGTGCACCTTATGTGTTGCATGCGATACTGTTTGGGTTGAAATTACCAAACGTTAGGTATATGAAAACGAAAAATTAAAACCGAGGACCATAATAAAAATGTTTATTTAAGTAAACTACAAATAAAATAGATTACATCAATAGTTAGGATTAGATTGAATTGTACACATCAAATCTTAAATGAAACCTAATTTTACAGAGAGAGGAAAAAGAAAATGAATAAAATAAAAATATACTTGAAAAAAAAAAAAAAACGCAGCCTCAAAACAAGAATCCAACACCGGGACACAAACTATAGTGTGGGTCGTTATGAAATGTGCCCTAGTTTTTTGAGGTACCAGCGGAAGTTAAAAAAAAAATGGATTAAGGGTACACCCTCTATCCAGCTTAACCTCAACTTCTCCAGCCTCACATGCTTAGAAGAAAAAAGGTGCAGATGTGGGTGCTCTAGCCCACAACATCCCACATCTTTACCACCTTTTGTTGTCTGCAGCCAGATGTGTGTGCTGTAGCCCACAACATCCCACATCTTTACCACCTTTTGTTGTCTGAAGCCAGATGTGTGTGCTGTAGCCCACAACATCCCACATCTTTACCACCTTTTGTTGTCTGCAGCCAGATGTGTGTGCTGTAGCCCACAACATCCCACATCTTTACCACCTTTTGTTGTCTGCAGCCAGATGTGTGTG
>NW_013667774.1:51082-52352 GCF_000517525.1 Limulus polyphemus
CGAATCCGCATCCCACCAAACATGCTCGCCCTTTCAGCCGTGGGGGCGTTATAATGTGACGGTCAATCTTGGTTAGGCCAAGAAAACTAGATTATCAGTTTCCAGCTCTAGTTTTCAAAATAATCATATGGTAGACGGTTATTATTGATTATTTATTGCTAACTTTTCTGCACCCCACAACGTCCCACATATTTACCACTTTTGGTTGTCTGCAGCCAGATGTGTGTGCTCACGCAAAATAAGAAAAAAACAATAGCAAGAAAGATAATAATTAGAATACAATATATATATATATATGGGGGAGACAGCAAAACTGTCCTTGAAGTTAGCATTACAGCCCCCAGTATGATGCTGGATACAAATACCAAGATGTGTAGCTCCCATCCTCCACCCTTCCATGCTATTATTTGGATCTTCAACGGTGTACAATAGTCCACCTGTATAAAATATAATCAAAAACACCTTAGATGTGAAAAAATTCGCGGCCAATGAAGGATTCAGCGTTTTTTTTTGTTCAACTTAGGACGTGATGGAGGGGGAGGGTAAAACAAAATAAGTGACCTACCTAACTAATGAATGAATATTTGTTGTAAAATTCTTACCAATGCTATAAGTGTAGCTACCAGTTTGATCGCAAATTTTTGATTTCACCTTTAATTCACACATTGAAATCCTTTTTTGGCCTGCATCTTTTTTTTCACACATAAGGTGTTTGTTATTATATATCATGACTTTTTATCAAAACACACCAACAAACCACACCATATAAGAAAATGACACTCGATAGTAGCTAACATTAGCTTTAGGATCACAACTCTATTATTCGGAACAGATCTATACTTTACAGAACCAATCAGATTCTTTAAAATATATGGTGGCAGTTTTTCCCCTCTAAAACAGTGTTAATAACTTCCTTTATAGTAACGCCATGGAATTTAGATTAAAATCGGTAGAGCCGTTTCAAGTACTATAATTTAGGCTAATTGCTTAATAATATTACGTGACGCTAAGCGTTTTTCATTTAGGATAATTTCATAAAATGTAGTAAATTTCTACAGCACACACATCTGGCCTGCAGACAACCAAAAGTGGTAAATATGTGGGACGTTGTGGGCTACAGCACACACATCTGGCTGCAGACAACCAAAAGTGGTAAATATGTGGGACGTTGTGGGCTACAGCACACACATCTGGCTGCAGACAACCAAAAGTGGTAAAGATGTGGGACGTTGTGGGCTACAGCACACACATCTGGCTGCAGACAACCAAA
>NW_013667774.1:53257-60783 GCF_000517525.1 Limulus polyphemus
TATGTAACACTTCTTTATTAGTCTTGTACTCTAGGATAAAACAACACTCATGTAACACTTCTTTATTAGTCTTGTACTCTAGGATAAAACAACACTCATGTAACACTTCTCTATTAGTCATGTACTCTAGGATAAAATAACACTTATGTAACATTTCTCTATTTGTCTTGTACTCTAGGATAAAATAACACTTATGTAAATCTCTATTTGTCTTGTACTCTAGGATAAAATAACACTTATGTAAATCTCTATTTGTCTTGTACTTTAGAATAAAATAACAATTATGTAACACTTCTCTATTAGTCTTGTAGTCTAGGATAAAATAACACTAATGTAACACTTCTCTATTTGTCTTGTACTCTAGGATAAAATAACAATTATGTAACACTTCTCTATTAGTCTTGTAGTCTAGGTGAAAATAACACTTATGTAACACTTCTCTATTTGTCTTGTATTCTAAGATAAAATAACACTTATGTAAATCTCTATTTGTCTTGTATTCTAGGATAAAATAACACTTATGTAAATCTCTATTAGTCTTGTAGTCTAGGATAAAATAACACTTATGTAACATTTGTCTATTTGTCTTGTACTCTAGGATAAAATAACACTTATGTAACATTTCTCTATTTGTCTTGTACTCTACGATAAAATAACACTTATGTAAATCTCTATTTGTCTTGTACTCTAGGATAAAATAACAATTATGTAACACTTCTCTATTAGTCTTGTAGTCTAGGATAAAATAACACTTCTCTATTTGTCTTGTATTCTAGGATAAAATAACACTTATGTAACACTTCTCTATTAGTGTTGTACTCTAGGATAAAATAACACTTATGTAACACTTCTCTATTTGTCTTGTACTCTAGGAATAAAATAACACTTATGTAACATTTCTCTATTTGTCTTGTAGTCTAGGATAAAACAACACTTATGTAACACTTCTCTATTAGTTTTGTACTCTAGGATAAAACAACACTCATGTAACACTTCTCTATTAGTCTTGTACTCTAGGAGTAAAATAACACTTATATAACACTTCTCTATTAGTGTTGTACTCTAGGATAAAACAACACTCATGTAACGCTTCTCTATTAGTGTTGTACTCTAGGATAAAACAACACTCATGTAACACTTCTCTCTTTGTCTTGTAGTCTAGGATAAAATAGCACTTATGTAACATTTCTCTATTTGTCTTGTACTCTTGGAATAAAATAACACTTATGTAACATTTCTCTATTTGTCTTGTAGTTTAGGATAAAACAACACTCATGTAACACTTCTCTATTAATCTTGTACTCTAGGATAAAACAACACTTATGTAACACTTCTCTATTAGTCATGTACTCTAGGATAAAATAACACTTATGTAACACTTCTCTATTAGTCTTGTAGTCTAGGATAAAAGAACACTTATGTAACACTTCTTTATTAGTCTTTTACACTAGGATAAAATAACACTTATGTAACACTTCTCTACTTGTTTTATTGTTTGTACTCGAGGAAGTTTCTGTTATCTCGATAAAACAACAGCTATATATTTGTACACATAATAAAATTTCCATTATCTGTTTTTCGGAATTAGTAATATGGCCTTTCTATAGGTTATAAATGCTCATTAACGCTCTCTGAAAAAGTTAATTTTCGTTCATTTCGTCATTAAATCTCATATTACTAAACAAATGTTTTAAAACTACATAAGAGTTTCTTTCAATAAATCTACATCACGTGAGTAAATAGAATAAAGTAGTTCTAATAACCTTTTCCCAGCTATAGCAGCAAGAACATGTCTTCTTAACAATAAATAAAGCTAATGGTGTAGCTACTAAAATCTTCATAATTGTAAGTAATTCACGAGAAAGTAGAAATTCAGTCCCGGGGAGAAATTCGAATGATGACATAAACTAAGGATTATGGTTAAATTTGGAAGATGTCGCTTGGTACATTACAGTTATTAATCACTCGTAACAATCAGGCCCAATTCCCTTATCGTCAGAAATACTATACAGTAGTTAGGTACCAGGTAAGAGCGTTCTCCAAAACCCGTTGTGTCATTTCACCGAATCCTGAGGAACACATTTTAGTATGTTTTGTTAATTACTCAAGTCTGCTTTTATCACTTACAGCGTGTCGTTTTTGTCATCTAGATATTTTTTGTAGGTAGCAGTTGCTTTACTAAGGCACGTATCTCTCTGTTACTCAGTATTTGTTGTTTGTTTTTTTACATATTGATTTATTACTTACATACTTGTTATTTTGAAATTATATATTTGTTGCTTATTTTCTTAAATATGCATTTTATTACATAGATTTTTATTGTTTTGTTACGTTGAATCGGGTCTTTAGTGACTTGATACTAAAAACAAACGATCTTATAATACTAAAACGTTGTTTTGGTTTAATTAAACACTCGGCGTTTCGCTTTACAACTTCTTCAGGAGCGTCCACTAAAACACAAACCGAAACTGACAGTTCAAAGCTTCGAATGGTTTAAATAAGGTCGTTTATTTTTAATATTAATATGTTTTCTATACACCAATATGCACAACATAAATTAAATAGATATTTTCTTGTTTTGCTCGTTGAATCGGGTTTTTAATGACTTAGATACTTTTTTGTTTTATCACAAGAAACAGGAAGTACATAAAATAGTAAAGTTTGTGACAATCAGTAAAACGTTTTCTAATTTTCAAATTTTTTTTTAATTTGGAATTTATTTTATGATTCTAGAAAATGTTTTGTTGTAATCTAATTTCAGAATATCTTCTACAAGGCAAGTTACCAGGACAAGAACATTTTTACCAGATAGAAAACAAACAACGGGAATGTTACACAGTTTAACTACAGATAAAAGAAAGAAAAAAATGCAAGCAGCTAGACGCAAAGAAAAATCAATAACCCATGAAATTCTACACTGTGCTCACTACAAGCAAAACTACTCATTTTCCGGTTAAGCACGGACCACCCACCATACAACCGATATTATACTTCCTAGTCTGCTACACAACTATCATTTCTTCCGGTTAAGCACGGATCCCTCACCATACAACCGATATTATACTTCGTAGTCTGCTACACAACTATCCTTTCTTCCGGTTAAGCACGAGCTCCTCACCATAAAACCGATGTTTTACTTCCTAGTCTGCTACACAACTATCCTTTCTTCCGGTTAAGCACGGACCCCCTCACCATACAACCGATATTATACTTCCTAGTCTGCTACACAACTACCTTTTCTTCCGGTTAAGCATAAACCCCTCACCATAAAACCGATATTATACTTCTTAGTCTGCTACACAACTATCTCTAGGGAATGTAACAGCTATTAAGTGTACTAGCTTAGTAATTAAGAACTCAGGTTTTCGTAATGACAAAAGAAAAAGTAGTCTCAGTTGTTTTAGCATTATGAATATATAATCAGCATGTTTGCACTGCCTTTTATATATGTATGTATGACATTATAAGAATGATACTGTTTTATTGAGGTTTGTTTTCTTTTTCCGACAAGTTCTCTCTAATCTCATTCTGTTCAGCATGTTTTGAATGCTAAACTTAAGTTCCACAGAATTTTCAGGAATTTAGTTAAGTCGTAGAAAAGAGAATAAAAACATTATTAATATAGATAAGGCAGCTTTACATGCATTATCTATTCTTCTCCAACGCTGAAGAGTAGATAATGGGTATGAATATCTTAGGCATGGCTTATATCTAATTTATGGTGTCGTTCTGGGCTAAATGTCCTGGAGAAGATAACAACATGCTAGGTTGAAGTATTACGTGTAACATTCGATCTCTTTAACGGTTGTTATAACAACCTTTATATCTACTGCTTATTAATATTTCACATTTGGAAAGATTAGACTTCCTACACTATATGTCCCTCGGTGTGACGGTGGAAAGTTTACGGACTTACACTTCTATAACCCTGGATTTGATTCCTCGCGGTGGACAGCAAATAGGCCAGTGTGAGTTTGCTCTTACTGTTTAGTGTTTACATTTCTTGTACATTTCTGTTTATCTTTCGTTACGAATGACACAGCTCTTTTACGTAATGCATGACATTTATAAATGTAAGGCAGATTTATGCTTTATTCTTACTATAGTATTTTTTTCTGCTCATTCCGCTCATTCTGCCTTACTCCTTTCTAGCACTATTTCTTAAAGCGTCCTAAGAAATAATGTTAGTAAGAAGGGAAGGAAAATGAGCGTCCTAAGAATAATGCTAGTAAGGAGAATGAACGTCTTAACAAATAATGCTAGTAAAGAGGGAAGGAGGGAATAAGCGTCCTAAGAAATAATGCTAGTAAGGAATAAGGCAGGATGAACGTCCTAAGAATAATGCTAGTAAGGAATAAGGCAGAATGAACGTCTTAAGAAATAATGTTAGTAAGGAGGGAAGGAAAAATGAGCGTCCTAAGAAATAATGCTAGTAAGGAATAAGGCAGAATGAACGTCTTAAGAAATAATGTTAGTAAGAGGGGAAGGAAAAATGAGCGTCCTAAAAAATAATGCTAGTAAGGAGGAAAAGCAGAATGAACGTCCCAAGAAATAATGCCAGTAAGGTTGGGAAGGCAGAATGAGCATCCTAAGAAATAATGCCAGTACGGAGGAAAGGCAGATTGAACGTTCTAAGAAATAATGCCAGTAAGGAGGAAAAGCAGAATGAGCATCCCAAGAAATAATGCCAGTAAGGTTGGAAAGGCAGAATGAGCATCCTAAGAAATAATGCCAGTAAAAAAAATAGGCAGAATGAACGTCCCAAGAAATAATACCAGTAAGGAGGAAAGGGAGAATGAGCATCCATTCCCTCCTTACTAGCATTATTTCCTAGAACGCTAATTCTGCCTTCCCTTTTTACTAGCATGATTTATTAAGACATTCTGATGACTTATGTGCAGTTGCTACCTTTTTATCATTATAATTTCCCCATGTATTTTTTATAATAAATTATGATCCAAGATAATCTCTTTGTTATAAAACTTGTGTTTACGTTAAAACGAGAGAAAAAATTGTGTTATAATCACTGTCATATTCACAAATTATCTTTCAATATAAACTTTAAGAGTGAGTACGATAAACAAGAACTAAATGTTACTTCGTAAAAGTCCATAAGTAGCCAATGGATTAGTTTATGATTAATATCATATATAGGTTGCTTACACTCTATGTCTCGTTGTTAGGGACGGATTCTGTAAAGTATTTCTTAGTCATACTGATGCTAAGTTATTGAACGAAGATTAAATCTTGAAATACTTGAAACTAACAACTTGTGTTTGTGTGTTCCGTAAATATCCATTATTTCTTTAATATCACTTTTAATTAACAGCATTGATTAGAATGTTGAATATATCTAATCTTCTATTTTTGAAAATTTATTGTACTTTTATTCCAGAAATTCTTTTGCAATGTTAGCTCACTAGATGGATTTAGGACTAGCTGAACTATTGGGTTAAAAATCGAAAATACGTTTAATAATGAGAGTACCCAAACTTCCAATGACAGCAAGTTTCTTAGTTAGATAAAAAAAAACGAAACCTGGTAATAAATGTAGCTAATTTAAAACGCTTTTTTTTACGTTCTTACTTATAAAAATTAGCATGCCTTGTTTCATCGATAATATTAGTTATTCATACTTTAAGACGACAATTTATATCTTTGAAATGTATTGACATATGTTTTATAGCACCTAGACCACAACTACGTCTGTCGTGTTTCAGCCGGCCCGATGATCCCTGGTGTTAGCCAAAAGGCATCATTGGCACTGGATATTTTTTTTTCTGTTTGAATTTATGCACAAAGCTACACAATGGGCTTTCTGTGCTCTGCCCACCACGGGTATCGAAACCCGGTTTCTAGCGTTGGAAGTCAGCAGACATACCGCTTTGCTACTGGGGGGCGGCACTGGATATAGCAAATATAGTATGGTTGACATATTACAACATATTATTCCTTGCTTTCATTCATGAGTTCTTATAAATCCCATTTAGGAACGTTTTACGATCCAAACAAAAGAGAAATGTATATAGCATGTTTTATAAAATAAAAAGGAGGGGGTTGAGAGTAAAAAATAAAACGGTCAAAAGTTAATGATATATAAATTTACGTTTTGTATTTTTATCTACTGATTTATGACGGTGTACACGTTTTATCCGTTTGTTATGTTTAAACGTAAAAATGCACATTGGGATATTATAGTGCGCCAAATTTAAGGATCCATCCCCGAATTTTAGCGTTATAAGCCCTCTAGCTTACCACAGGAGCTGAGTTGGCTTTCTTAATCTACAAACTGATTTCAGTTCTGATTCATAAAGTTAGTTTACTTTTCATTAAAGGTTGTTAATAATTCAGTCGACTACTTCTATATAAATTTTGAATGCTGTTTAGTGAGATAGGAATAAATAAATCATATAACAATAAATTTAATTTGAATTGATTTTTGTAAAAAAAAAGCCTGAGTAAAAGTAGTCAATTAAAGTGATGTCCTTCGGTGGGTCGGTGGTAAATTTACGATAAAATACGGGGTTCGATTCCTCGTGGTGGACAGATCACAGATAATCCAATGTGTGTGTCTTCGCACTGATATAAAGTAACCTTGGGGTTTTAGATTGGATTAGATCGGTCCGTATTTTAATTCTGATATACATTAGTTTCGTTTCTATTCGTCAGTCACAGTTCACTTATTTACCGATGTATTTTCTTGAATAACAGGAAGAGTTATATTTTTCTTATACTGTTTCTTTCTATTACCAGCAGTGTCTCTCATGCACGAGCCATTGTGTGTGCTGATACGCCCTAATCTTACAGTTTACAGAAACAAACGATTTCAAAAATGTGTGTAATCGGTAACAGAAATTTGTCGCGTCAATCCATGGAAGATTATGATTTTCTTATGAGTTTGATAACAGGAGTAGATGGACATTTTTTAAATCAGATTACTTACTTCCAACAAGTACGTAAGGAAAAGAAGCAAATATTGAGACTGATTAGTAGAACTTTCGAAAAATATTGACCATTCTGTACTCTCCCGAACATTGAAAAAATATTTTTGGCGCCACCTTGTGTTTCCTCACTCAAAATGTGGTAAATTGTAAATGATAATAATAATGTTTCAGCGTCCCTTAACGGTACTTCTACAAGCACCTCATGCGGCAAATTGTAAATATACATATACGTGTGTGTATGTTTTCGGCGCCCCCTTGCGGTGCTTAATCGAGCATGTTATTCCTTCAGTTTTATGCGACAATAGATTCAGCTGCTGTTTTTCTTCCTAACTTTCTTCAAACTAATTATTTGTATTGGAAATTTTTACTAATATGTAGAGGGAAAACAAGATAAAAATGTAGATGAATAAAACAAGTAGATATAACGAATATACCAAGTTTGCAAGTTAGCCGTTTGGCTTCAATAAGAAGTCCTTTCTAAAAAGAATATCTTAATTATTGGATTTAATAGTCATTCTTGAAGTAATATTGTTTGCCTGATATATTGGAATATTAAGTAATTTGACAAAAGGAACGGAGGAT
>NW_013667774.1:61615-62671 GCF_000517525.1 Limulus polyphemus
CAATATATCAGGCAAACAATATTACTTCAAGAATGACTATTAAATCCAAGTTTATATACATTATTTTTTCTATTCCAGAAGGTAAACGAATCACCATTGATAATTTTCTATGTTCTTTATCTTACATTAGCAGTGTACATTGTTAGAAAGGACTTCTTATTGAAGCCGAACGGCTAACTTGCAAGTTACTTAATATTCCAATATATCAGGCAAACAATATTACTTCAAGAATGACTATTAAATCCAAGTTTATATACATTATTTTTTCTATTCCAGAAGGTAAACGAATCACCATTGATAATTTTCTATGTTCTTTATCTTACATTAGCCGTGTACATTCCAGAAGAAATATTCATTAGTTTGTTTGTCTGCCTTTGGGTTTTTAGATAGGACTAAGTTCATCTGTATTCTAAGTCTGATATACATTAGGTTATTTTCTGTTGGTGCTCTCTTTCGTCACAGTTCACGTATTCCTGTCTTGTTTACTGATGTGTTTTCTTGAACTACAGGAAGAGTTAGATTTTTTTTTCTGAGTTCAGTTTAATTGTTTTGCTTTTTTTATACTGTTTTCTCCATTACCAGCTGTCTCTCTCATTCACTAGCTATACGGTTTTCTGTTACAATTGAGTGGTCAGTTCTATGTGAGAGAGAAATGTTACATTGATGCAAGCTATTGTTTACGGATACGCCTAATAAAGGAGCTCGCACAGTCCGATGCTCATTACACCTTTAAAAAAAAAAGAAAAAATATTGTACAACAAAATGTGCAACATATATAAACTCGGGTCCTTACAAACAAATAAATAGCAACCTTATTTGAAGAACTGGAAACGAGACGGAAAATTATTTTATGTTCTATCAAATCTTAAACTTTAAAACTCTTAAGCAGAATGGCCAGGTGGTTAGGGCGCTAGACTCGCAATCTGAGGGTCGCGGGTTCGAATCCCCGTCACACCAAACATGTTCACCCCTTCAGCCGCGGGGCCGTTATAATATGACGGTCAATCCCACTATTCGTTGGTAAAAGAGTAGCCCAAGAGTTGGCGGTAGGTGGTG
>NW_013667774.1:63615-67612 GCF_000517525.1 Limulus polyphemus
ACAGGTTTTCGTTGATTGTTGTCAAACATAGCATCGTCTTGACCTATATAGAGCATCGTCTTGACCTGTATAGAGCATCGTCTTGACTTGTATAGAGCATCGTCTTGACTTCTATAGAGCACTGTCTTGACCTGTATAGAGCATCTTTTTGATCTGTAAAAAGCATCTTTTTGACCTGTATAGAGCATCTTTTGACCTATAAAAAGCATCGCCTTGACCTGTGTAGAGCATTATCTTGACCTGTATAGAGCATCTTTTTGACCTCTATAGAGCATTGTCTTGACCTGTATAGAGCATCGTCTTGACCTGTATAGAGCATTTTTCTCCAGCATTACTTCTCCGATTTTATGAAGCATGATGTCTATTTCAACTGTTTGGTTTCATTATTTTTCCTAAGCATTGCTTTTTAGCAGCTACACATAGGTTGTGACTACTCATTTCGTATTGATGAGTACGATACTGTTTTAGGGCAACATTCACATCTATACCTACAGCTGAGTCATTGACAAGGTCTAGCGACCTTGTCAATGACTCAGCTGTAAGTACAGATGTGAATGTTGCCATAGAACAGTATCGTACACATCAACACAACCATCTGGTAGCATCTGTACTTACAGCTGAGTCATTGACAAGGTCGCTACTAGATGGTTGTGTTGATGTGTACGATACTGTTCTATGGCAACATTCACATCTGTACTTACAGCTGGGTCATTGATAAGGTCGTTACTAGATGGTTGTGTTGATGTGTACGATACTGTTCTATGGCAACATTCACATCTGTACTTACAGCTGAGTCATTGACAAGGTCGCTACTAGATTGTTGTGTTGATGTGTACGATACTGTTCTATGGCAACATTCACATCTGTACCTACAGCTGGAAAAGTGTGACTGTATTTTATAGGTATTAACCTGGTTTAGCACTGTCTTATTGGTTGGATGACAGCCAGTCACAGTGAAACTATCAATACGTGCCTGTACTCTGGTGCAGTTTATTTTCGTACTATTGGGGAGAGCGGTTTCATAACGTTTGCATTTTATACATATTTTACTTGCTGTTTCTATACTCCCATTCAATACCGTGTTTATCTTTATTTCTGGTGTTTCATTTTTGAAATCTTTCAAAAATGTTGGACAAGACGTATTTGAGCTGACTTGTGTGAAAATTAATAATAACACATGAGGATTAGATGTACAGTCCTCCCTAGGAAAGGACATGGACATTTGAGGACTTGATCCAAATAAGCTACTGTGTTTAGATTTTTGAAATTTTCTTACTGAAACTATTAATTAGAGATCAAGTTTGTAGGTTCTCAAGATGATCTGTGCGTAAAAGAATGATCTATATTTAAATTTTGACCTTACCATAAAGATCTAGAGGGTTTGAAACTTCCATACTTGGCTGCATGTGTTTACTTGAAAATCGAAAAGAAACAAGTGGTGTTACTTTCTATAAATTTTCACGGATAATCTACTAGTTTTTAATATTCCTATTGAGGCCTACATTGAATGACGGATAATCTACTAGTTCTTTTATATTTTTATTGGGGCCTACATTGAATGTCGGATATCTACTAGTTTTTCATTCCTATTGAGGCCTACATTGAATGACGGATAATCTACTAGTTTTTTATATTTTTATTGAGGCCTACATTGAATGACGGATAATCTACTAGTATTTTTATATTTTTATTGAAGCCTACATTGGAGGAATAAATGTTGTGTGTCCAGAATTTTAACATTATTATGTTTTCTTTTAGCTTCAGATCTCATACTCTGACGTCCACTACCAATAAATACATTACTGGTATTTTAGTAAGGAAGTAGTGATCTTCCTTCATTATTATAGCATATGAAATATCAATTCAGATACGACGTGCTGTTGTGATCTTATTCCACTACTTGGACGTCTTGCCTTGAAAGGAAAAGTTGACGTGCCTAAATTTACACCACGTAGCACCTCTGATCATTGTAGTCGTTATTTTCGAAGTTCTTTATGGCACTAACTGGTGGGAAGACTGGCAGGCAGCAGACACAGCGTGTTTAAACTGATTAAACATTTGAAAGTTTAGTCACCGTGTACACCTTGGAATGCAGAATAAGTCAGACTTTAGTTTGAGAGCTATAATTTAGTTTAAAAGAACTGAATCCAGTGATAGCGTACCCAGAGCGAAACAAGGCCGTCTGCTGTGATATATACAAAACAAAACAACATCTTATATGAGGTTGTTTCATATCCTTAGTTTTTATCTTGACCTTTCATTCGGATGAAATAAAACACATTATTTCAGGTTATCTCAGAATCGCTGACATTTTCCTATTATATACACGTCGTATGTGTTTAAGCAACATACGCGCACACACATATATATAGATTGAGAAAGTTATACGAAAAATACTTTGGAGCCTCACCACGTCGTTACAGCCAATGTCACCACGTCCGCCCATGTTCTATCTGACGAATATGCATATTTAGGCTAGACCTGCAGCATAGTTTTCATTGCAAAAAGAGTCCGTCGAAAAGCTGTCATGTTAAAAGCACATCACTCTGCCCTGCGTGTTATTCATAAGCCATCTTTAGTAAGAGGTAGACTGTTTCTGAATACCTGTTCAGCACAGAAATCCATAGACGCTTTGAACAGCATGTCTTTGTATGAAATAGTATGAATACACGTTTTTCAGTTGAGGTGTGCGACGTTGGAACAAATGTGTCGTGGAAGCAGCTTGTGTATACTTAACTTATGTCGCTTTTCCAGTAGGTGATTCTTCTTCATTACGTTGCATACCGTTGTCTGGTACACGTGGGACATTGTTTTTTCCTGGGTTCTCGTAGGTTACAAGACTAGACTTACCACGGTTTGTGTATGACTTGTTGCAGGACTTGTTTTCCAATGCCGTTAAGTACAAGGAATATCTCCACCCTGGAAATTCGAAATCTTCGAACTGAACAGATTTTGACAATCTGAGTGTATTATTAGTTTGCATTGGAAAACCTATTATATGGCATTCTTAAAAGCGCATAATTTTCTGTGGCGTCAAACTACCTAAGAAAAACAAAACAATGTTGTTTTGATTTAATCTGTTTCAGTGTGGTTTTACATCGCGGCTGTCGTTTTTGTATACGTAGAGATTCAATAAAAACTTCTGAAAAGAAATACATTAGCACATACTCAGTCCATGAAAAAAAAAAAATCTGTGAAAATATTGATATGTAAACACTGAATTCACTCTAAGGACAGTTTTCTGTAACCAGAACCCTATCTATGAAAACGTTCGTAAGTAAACAATGTACTCACTCTAAGAACAGTTACTGTAACCAGATTCCTATGTACGAAAACATTCGTATGTACTCATTCCAAGAACTGTGTACTGTAACCAGATCCGTATATATGAATACATTCGTATGTAACCAGAGCCCTATCTATGAAAACATTTGTATGTAAACAATATACTCATTCTATAAACAGTTTATTGTAACCAGACCCCATCTATGAAAGCATTTGTATGTGAACAATATACTCACTCCATAAACAGTTTATTGTAACCAGAGCCTATCTATGAAAACATTTGTATGTAAACAATGTACTCACACCATAAACAGTTTATTGTAACCAGAGCCTATCTATGAAAACATTTGTATGTAAACAATATACTCATTCCATAAACAGTTTATTGTAACCAGAGCCCTTCTATGAAAACATTTGTATGTAAACAGTGTACTCACTCCATAAACAGTTTATTGTAACCAGGCCCCTATCTATGAAAACATTTGTATGTAAACAATGTACTCACTCCAGAAACAGTTTATTGTAACCAGAGCCCTTCTATGATAACATTTGTATATAAACAATATACTCTCTACATAAACAGTTTATTGTAACCAGACTCCTATCTATGGAAACATTTGTATGTAAACAGTATACTCACTCCATAAACAGTTTATTGTAATCAGAGCCCTATCTATGAAAACATTTGTATATAAACAATATACTCACTCCA
>NW_013667774.1:68254-74576 GCF_000517525.1 Limulus polyphemus
TTTATTGTAACCAGAGCCCTATCTATGAAAACATTTGTATGTAAACAATATACTCACTACATAAACAGTTTATTGTAACCAGAGCCCTATCTATGAAAACATTTGTATGTAAACAATGAACTCACTCCATAAACAGTTTATTGTAACCAGAGCCTTATCTATGAAAACATTTGTATGTAAACAATAAACTCACTACATAAAGAGTTTATTGTAACCAGAGCCTATCTATGAAAACATTTGTATGTAAACAATGAACTCACTACATAAACAGTTTATTGTAACCAGAGCCCTATCTATGAAAACATTTGTATGTAAACAATATACTCATTCCATAAACAGTTTATTGTAACCAGAGCCTAATCTATGAAAACATTTGTATGTAAACAATAAACTCACTCCAAATCACAAATCATCGCCAAGTAGCATATACTGTTATTAAATGTTTACTATGTGTGGCAGTAGTAACCAAGATTCGATCTTTGGCCTTTTGTTGCATCCATTCGTCGTAGGTCTTTTTCTTTAAGATTGAATCAGCTAAGTACTGAGTTTGTAGAACGAGTGCGTTATTAGGTAAGTGAATGTAGAAAGTTTTAACTTTATTTTACTTGTGTTTACTTATTTTAGTTTTATTTCATTTTATTATACGATCTTCTCTGTCAGAATGAATAATTGAAGATAGATCGGTCTTGTATAACTAGTACTCTCCTGAATTCCAACCTTTGCTGTTCGTATTGTTTTTCCAGTGTATTGCAGTCCACATGCTTTTCCTCTCCGTTGGGTCCTTAGATAGTTTTGTCTGTACTAACTCTAAGTGTATTGCGTTTAGCTACTGAATGCTGTTTACGTATCCTATGTACCTATGTTTTCAGAGAGTCCTTTGGCATGGAAGAATATGGCTGTGTTTGTCTGTAGTTTCTTCTTGCTGTTTGTTTTCTTTACCAAGTGTTCGGGGAATAGGTTGTCAAGGAAGTTTGTAGTGATGTATTCTTCTTTGCATTTTTATGTTACACATTTTGTTTATTCTGGAAATTAAGAAGTCTCTAACTAACGTCTTTATACTGTTGGGGTGATATGATTTAGAGAGGAGGTATTTACCCGTATCTGTGGCTTTCCTAAAGCAACTGAGATATGTGTTTTGGTAACCATCAAGTCTTAGAACAAGAGCTTGTTACCTTCTTATTTTTATTGTCAATTATTTCGCTCTGTTCTGTCTGTTTAGCTAGTTCAGGAATTCTTCAATCCCGACTTTAGTGTGTGGCCACATTACGTATGTTCCGTCAACATATGTTTGACAAATTCTAGGTGTAAGCAACAGCATGTTAAATTGAAACATAATAATATACCATGACAAACTATATAATATTAATGTGTTAGACTGAAAATTATATACCGTGACAAATTAACAGTTTACGTATCAGACTGACACATAATAATATACCAAGACAAACTACATAATATTAATGTATTAGACAGAAAACTATATACCGTGACAAAGTAACAGTTTACGTATCAGACTGACAAATAATAATAATATACCATGACAAACTATAATATTAACGCATCAGACTGACAAATAATAATATGCCATGACCAATTATAATATTAATGTATTAGACAGAAAACTATATACCGTGACAAAGTAACAGTTTACGTATTAGACTGACAAATAATAATAATATAATACCATGACAAACTATATAATATTAATGTGTTAGACAGAAAATTATATACCATGACAAAGTAACAGTTTACGTATCAGACTGACAAATAATAATATGCCAAGACAAACTACATAGTGTTAATGTATTAGACAGAAAACTATATACCGTGACAAAGTAACAGTTTACGTATCAGACTGACAAATAATAATAATATACCATGACAAATTATAATATTAACGTGTTAGACTGAAACTTATGTACCATGACAAAGTAACAGTTTACGTATTAGACTGTCAAATACTAATATGTCATGACCAATTATAATATTAACGTGTTAGACTGAAACTTATATACCATGACAACTTAACAGTTTACGTATTAGACTGACAAATAATGATAAACCATGATAAACTAATTTTATATATCGGACCGAAACAAAATAACATACCATGGAAGACTGACTGTTTACGTATTACACTTTCATAAAATAATGTACCATGACAGATTGACTGTTTACACACGAGGCTAGAATATGATAATAAACTATGTCAGGCTATTTGTTAACCGCAGCTCGTAGAATGACTCTGAGTTTATCGAGTAGAAAATTTTAACTAATAGCTACGTCATCTCTTGACCGATTTGTGATCTACTTACAGTTTTGGACTCAGGAGGTCAAACTTTTTCGATTGATGTATTTGACAAAGGCCAAGGTCACATTGAGTATTCTACTTTAATCCTGTCTAAAAGAAGCTGGAAGAGATCTTGATGAGTAAGAAACCGAATCGGGTATTTTCGCTTGGTATTGTTGCCCCACAAAAAAATATAGCTAATGAATAGATTAATATGCTTTGACATATAATAAAGTACCACGTAGACTAACGGCTTACATGTTAGACGGACATATTATAACCTGTCATGTATAAAATGTTTACATGTTAGACGGACATATTATAACCTGTCATGTATAAAATGTTTACATGTTAGACGGACACATTATAACTTGTCATGTATAAACTGTTTACATGTTAGACGGACGCATTATAACCTGTCGTGTATAAACTATTTACATGTTAGACGGACACATTATAACCTGTCATGCATAAAATGTTTACATGTTAGACGGACACATTATAACCTGTCATGTATAAAATGTTTACATGTTAGACGGACACATTGTAACCTGTCGTGTATAAACTGTTTACATATTACTATGTAAAGTAATTGTTTAGTACTAAACCGTCATATAATAATGTACTATGTATAGTAATTGTTTAGTACTAAACCGTCATTTAATAATGTACTGTGTATATAGTAATTGTTTAGTACTAAACTGTCATATAATAATGTACTATGTATAATAATTGTTTAGTACTAAACCATCATATAATAATGTACTATGTATAGTAATTGTTTAGTACTAAACTGTCATATTATTATGTACTGTGTATAGTAATTGTTTAGTATTAAACTGTCATATAATAATGTACTATGTATAGTAATTGTTTAGTACTAAACTGTCATATTATAATGTACTGTGTATAGTAATTGTTTAGTACTAAACTGTCATACAATAATGTACTATGTATAGTAATTGTTTAGTACTAAACCATCATATAATAATGTACTATGTATAGTAATTGTTTAGTACTAAACTGTCATATTGTAATGTACTGTGTATAGTAATTGTTTAGTACTAAACTGTCATATTATAATGTACTGTGTATAGTAATTGTTTAGTACTAAACTGTCATATTATAATGTACTGTGTATATAATATTTGTTTAGTACTAAACTGTCATATAATAATGTACTATGTATAGTAATTGTTTAGTACTAAACTGTCATATAATAATGTACTATGTATAGTAACTGTTTAGTACTAAACCGCCATATTATAATGTACTATGTATAGTAATTGTTTAGTACTAAAGGATGCTATTATGATGTTCAACCTGATTAGTATTATAGAGTAAAGGATGCTGTTTTATAAGTTAGAAAGGCCCAAGAAATCGTTTACTCAACTGAATGTGATATCCATGTTTGTAGTCTTTTACTGGCTACTTTGGGAGTTGAATCAAATGCGTGCGAGTTAGGCACAAACAAATAGCGAAGTTGACAGATGATGTTGGAGAAAACCACAAATGTTTACCCTTGAAATGGTTATGAATTATATATATATATTGTTTGTTTGTTGTATTGCATGTTTGTCTAAGGTTGTTTCTTTACACCAGATACCTCAAGTGCTCCAATAAAGTATTTCAGATTATTTCCTTTGAGACTGTACACCTGAGAACTCAAGTTTGTTTGCTTGTTTTCTTAAGTTTTGCGCAAACCTATTCATTGGCTCTCAGCGCTAGCCGTCCCTAAGTTTGAAGTGATAGACAAGACTGAAGACTGTTAGTTTTTTAACACTGAATAGTTGACTTGTCTCTTACTCTTATAATGCACTCACGGCCCTAAAGTGTGGACCATGAACCTCAGGTGGCACTCTAACAATTGGACAAGGCTTATTTCGAGACGTAAAGTAGTTCCATAAAAAGTCAGTGTTTTTTTCGTTCGTGTTATTTTACACCTGTGACCTCAAGTAGTCTACCTAAACCCCTACAGGTGTTTCCTTGTTATTTTAGATCAAAGACCGCAAGTTTCCTACTTAAAATTCCAAGGTTGTTGTTTCCTGTGTTATTTTACACCTGTGACCTCAAGTAGTCTACCTAAAACTCTACAGGTGTTTCCTTGTTATTTTATTTGTTTCCTACTCAAAATTCCAAGGTTGTTGTTTCCTGTGTTATTTTACACCTCTGACCTCAAGTAGTATAATATAAATTATCAGGATATTTCCTGACTTATTTTACACCTGTGACCTCAAGCAGTCTAATATAAACTATAAGAATATTTCCTGTGATATTTTACACCTGTGACCTCAACTAATTCAATAAAAATAATTTAAATTCTAATTTTAAGAAAATCTTCAAATTATTAGTGAAATATATAATGATTATTCTTGATTCAACATCATTGAACACTATTAGAAACGCCGCCCTAGGGGCGGCTGTTTGTACTCGTAATTACCAATCGTAGTATTCATATCTCATTGAAATAAATTTAGAAAAGTGAACATTATCTAAGAAAATAGATTTATCTGAGAAGTTCTGCACGATAAAAGTGTACGGATTGTTCTTTCTAGTCATACGTAATTCATTTCATCAAAATGATTCAATGTACAGAGCTCAAAATTTTCAAAACTTTTATTGATAGAAACTTTAATAGTTTTGTATATTAAAAGTGCTATTGTTTATTAAAAAAAATAGTTTTTTTCAAGAACTCCAGTTTCCATTACTACACTTAATAAAGATATAATCAAACCCTCATGTACAGTCCTAGTGAAAATCGTGTTCTTGTTGTGAGGAGAGCACTTTTGTCTAAAATTGTGCTTTATTATAAACAAATGATTCTTGCACATACCAGTTATTTTTCTAATTGTCTGAATCTTGAATAGCCAAAGTGGTGTCATTCAGTAGATGGCGCAGGAGTTTTTGGTTATATACATAGATACTGACACACTCGCTACGTCCATTATAGTAAGGTTTTGTTTTGTTCGTAGTACGCCAACTTATAAGGAATTATCTCTGAATACACCATTTAAAATATTGCCTTAATGATTTTAAGAAGCTATAAATAGTAATTATCTCTGAATACACCATTTAAAATATTGCCTTAATAATTTTAAGAAGCTATAAATAGGAATTATCTCTGAATACACCATTTAAAATATTGCCTTAATGATTTTAAGAAGCTATAAATAGGAATTATCTCTGAATACACCATTTGAAATATTGCCTTATTAATTTTAAGAAGCTATGAATATAAATTTCAGCAATATTAATAACATTGGCAAGCCCACGTACTTCTGTGAATTATACATTATTGAAACTTCGATAGTTGATGATGAATAAAATTTTATAGATTCAGCATTAATAATTAAATAACTTGGTCATAGGGCTTTATCGTAAAAGTCAAATAATCGGTTAACGTGGCGAGTTACCTCCCAGTGGTTCAGAGGTAAGTTTGTAGCCTTATAGCTCTAAAAATAGGGTTTCGTTATTGACCCATTGTTGAAACGAACCAACGGTTGAGTAAACTTATAACTCATAAATATGGTTGAAAATATTGGCAATATACCATAAGCAAACAGAAGCGTCGGGTTGAAAGAGAAAGTATTTCATATTGAAACTGTTCTACGTTATTAGAGAGTTCTACGTGTTATCGTATGTTCTTGTTGTTGTTTTTCTAAAACAAGAACACTAGAATTATTTTTTGATGTACAATTTAGGAAAATTGCTGTGAACTTTGTGATCGTTGGTTACCACATTTCATCACCAAAACAAACACAATACAAAATGGCTGTGAACTTTGTGATCGTTGATTACCACATTTAAAACACAATACACAGTCTTGCAGAACAAATTAGTAGTATTAGATGTATGACATCACATTAAAATAAGACTGGTATTTAGTAGTAATATATGTATGACATCAGATTACAATAAGACTGGTATTTAGTAGTAATAGATGTATGACATCACATTACAATAAGACTGGTATTTAGTAGTAATAGATGTATGACATCACATTACAATAAGACTGGTATTTAGTAGTAATAT
>NW_013667774.1:75576-84591 GCF_000517525.1 Limulus polyphemus
TACTGGTATTTAGTAGTAATAGATGTGTGACATCAGATTACAATAAGACTGGTATTTAGTAGTAATAGATGTATGACAGCACATTACAATAAGACTGGTATTTAGTAGTAATAGATGTATGACATCACATTACAATAAGACTGGTATTTAGTAGTAATAGATGTGTGACATCAGATTACAATAAGACTGGTATTTAGTAGTAATAGATGTGTGAAATCACATTACAATAAGACTGGTATTTAGTAGTAATAGATGTATGACATCACATTACAATAAGACTGGTATTTATTAGTAATAGATGTGTGACATCAGATTACAATACGACTGGTATTTAGTAGTAATAGATGTGTGAAATCACATTACAATAAGACTGGTATTTAGTAGTAATAGATGTATGACATCAGATTACAATAAGACTGGTATTTAGTAGTAATAGATGTGTGACATCAGATTACAATAAGACTGGTATTTAGTAGTAATAGATGTGTGAAATCACATTACAATAAGACTGGTATTTAGTAGTAATAGATGTATGACATCACATTACAATAAGACTGGTATTTAGTAATAATAGATGTATGACATCACATTACAATAAGAATGGTAAAAATTTAAACCACAACATTCTTTAATGGTCAAGTACGGGTCTCCGGAACAAATATGTATGCTATTATTTTAATAGTACTTTGTTTGTTTAATTCGACCATCAAGGAGGCCTTTGGTTCAGTACCAGAATACGCCAGACGAACTTATTTACAAAGTACGAGGTCTTACTTGAAAATCTGTTTACATCTGTGGTTTATAAATCAACATTTACTGAGATGTAGTAACTCGGTAAGATATGTTAATACTTTAATTCTATTAAATGTTGAACATATTTATAAAGTATTAATTACAGTCTAGTGAAAGTCTCACCAATTGTAAAAAAAAAACTATCCAAAGAGCGTATGGTACATTTTATTTTACCAGTTTTATAAGTGTGTATGGTAATTCATACAGTATCAATTGTTAAAAATGCATCTGATTTATATGATCATACTGAGTCTTGGAAGTTTCTAAAAGGCAACTTTTACCATACTATTTATCAGAAGAGCGCCTAATACTTGTTACTATAACAACAGTTAAGGAAATAACTGGTATTTTTGTGTGAAACCAGAAGTTATCAAAAACATATTTTAATATATATATAAAGTTGTGAAAACTTCCTGTTAATCTGTACTTTTCTTTCATAATTCCTTACGATCTAATAAATTCTATCCTAAACCCGCTGACTAGGAATCACAGTCATATGTAATTTTATGTAAGGTGTCATATGTCGTTGGTCGTGAATGTCCACAACGTGAGTTTCAGTATTACGAACAATTAGAAGAACATCTTACATTTGGTTTTATATTGTGCGAGTCACATGAACTATTGTGATGTCGTCACAGTAGGTAAATATGAAGATATATCTTACAGATATATGTTTCAGATATTTGTGCAAAGCTACAGAATGGGTGCTTGTGCCCATATATAAAAAGTAGTTAGTCAATAACACTCACCGCCAACTCTTGAGCTATTTTAGTTGAATAGTTAAATTACACCATCGTTCTTATAAAGCACCAACTGCAATAAAGTATGGAGCGCTTTTTTTTTCTTTTTCTGGTGATATGACGACCCGTTGAAACCTCAACTTCACAATCAAACTGAGTCCATATTTTACCCAGTGTTTGGAATGTCTTAGATTAATACATAAGCGACAAAACTGAATTGAAAGTTTAAAAGCGACAAACATTCTATTTAACAGCAGACAATGTCACACACTTCTAAGTTCTGCCGCTGGAGATTAGAGGTAGGAAAACAAACGTTGATAAGATTATTGCGCCCTGTCACATTAAAATCCAAAAGAAACCGTTAATATTTAGAAGGTGGATATTTTATAAATGGTGCGATGGAACTTAAAGAAAGCCATACTGAATGTTGAAGCGTAAGCAAACACTGAAATTATATCAACTTATACTGTTAGTGGCAAAACTGATATAATAGAAGTGGTCTTAATTTTTCTTTTTCGGTGAAATTTACAGAAGAACATAAAAATAATGGCTCTGAGAAAAGGTTTCAGTGGAGTTCGAAAGTCTGAATGTAAAATTTCTAATATAGAATGTATAATGGAAAAAGTAGACTTATGACGAGATTTGGGATAGAACAAAATAGAAAAGCAGTTGTGATAACGTTATATTGGGATAGAACAAAATAGAAAAGCAGTTGTGATAACGTTATATTGGGATAGAACAAAATAGAAAAGCAGTTGTGATAACGTTATATTGGGATACAACAAAATCGAAAAGCAGTTGTGATAACGTTATATTGAGATAGAACAAAATAGAAAAGCAGTTGTGATAACGTTATACTGGGATAGAACAAAATAGAAAAGCAGTTGCGATAACGTTATATTGGGATACAACAAAATCGAAAAGCAGTTGTGATAACATTATATTGGGATAGAACAAAATAGAAAAGCAGTTGTGATAACGTTATACTGGGATAGAACAAAATAGAAAAGCAGTTGTGATAACGTTATATTGGGATAGAACAAAATAGAAAAGCAGTTGTGATGACGTTATAAAACTATTTAACTATTAATAACATGGATCAGATGCTCTATTAATTGTCACACCTGAAAAACTCAAAAGGTACACGTTACTATATTAAATGTTTACCTGGAAAGTTTGATAAGATACAAGTTACAACATGAAGTAATTGCTGGAAAATGTTTGAACACCTTGTTCTTTTGTTTGACGCTATTATCACAACATATTTATATGGGAAGACAAACACTGACATTATTTAAAATCCTAGAAATAAGACAGGGTGTTTGTAAGTTGGTAAGAGTCTCAGATAATCCGTTTTAAGCCCACACCTTCGTGCAAAGTGAGCTTTATGCGTGCCTTTTAAACTGTAGCACTTCAAACGTTGAATGTATAGCATAATCAATATGTAAAGATGTACAAATAAGTATACCAGATGTTAACCATTATCAGCAAAGATATACTATTGTTTGACACCAAACAATTAATTTATATCCACCTCGAGTACTCAGATTTTTGTTGTTGTTTTTTTACAGTTACACGAACAATACCCTTATGGACAGACTTTATGTACAGTTTCAAGGACAAATTATCAGTAGTCATGCAACGAATTCTGTAAGATTAATACGGTTCGTTTTCAGATATTTGCGAAAAGCTACACAAGGCCTATCTACGCTAGCCCTCCAAATTTTGAGCTGATACACTAGGGTAAGAGAGCTTGTAATCATCATTAATCCCCTGCCACCCAATGGTTTAGTGGTAAGTCTGAGGGCTTTTAACACTGAAAACCGAGTTTCGACATCGGTGGCGAGTACAGCACAGGAAGCCCAATTGTGTAGCTTTGGGCTTAACAACAAAAAACAAAATCACTCATCGCCAACTCTTGCACTATTCTAACCCAACTGTGTGATTTTGTCAACACTCTTATCACGCACCCACATAACAAGTAAAATGTACTTATCAGATTAATTATATCAAGGTCGAGGTTCTTTAATTTGAGTAGCTTGATGCTAACGTAATTATATGTAAACGAATTTGTATTTGTTCTTGATGTATACTAAATATCATAGTAGACTTGGTAAGCCTCTATGACATTGTTCTTAGTACATGTTAAACTACACAATATTCTTGGTAAGCCTCTATAACATTGTTCTTAGTATATATTAAATATCACAGTAGACTTGGTAAGCCTCTATGACATTGTTCTTAGTATATATTAAATATCACACTGGACTTGGTAAGCCTTTATAATATTGCTCTTAATACATATTAAACAACACAATAGACCTGGTAATCCTCGATAACACAGTAGACTAGGTAAACATTGTTCTTAGAAAATATTAAAAAAAACCAGTAGACTTGATAAACCTTTCTAACATTGTTGTTGGTGTACATTAAAACGCACAATAGACTTGGTAAGCCTCGATAAAACAATAGATTAAGTAAGCATCTATAACACAATAGACTCTGTGGGCCTTAATAACAATAGACTTTGTAGGGCCTTAATAACAATAGACATTGTAGGGTCTTAATAACACTGCTATTGGAGTGTTCCTTAAGAAACAGTACATTTAATATGACAGTATAGTAATAATGTTGATAATATTCGTAAATTAATTATTTTCAAAGTGTGGATAATTGAGTAAATGAAATATCTGGCATCTATTATCACACTTTTCCGTATTAGTAAATAACAGAATAATACAATAATAAGTGTTCTAGTTTTTTTAAACTACTTTAAAAATTCAAAGTTGTAATAACGACAATTTTTACGGAAATTAACGCTGAATGATGAGGTTCTTGATCGGCGTTTGTGTCTCTATTTGATCTTGAAAGGTCATGTTCCATTCAGACCTCTTCCTCCCTCCCTGGTAGTCTTACACATACTCGGACCTCTTCCTCCCTCCGTGGTAGTCTTACACATACCCGGACCTCTTCCTCCCTCCTTGGTAGTCTTACACATACCCGGACCTCTTCCTCCCTCCTTGGTAGTCTTACACATACTCGGACCTCTTCCTCCCTCCTTGGTAGTCTTACACATACCCGGACCTCTTCCTCCCTCCGTGGTAGTCTTACACATACCCGGACCTCTTCCTCCCTCCTTGGTAGTCTTACACATACCCGGACCTCTTCCTCCCTCCTTGGTAGTCTTACACATACCCGGACCTCTTCCTCCCTCCGTGGTAGTCTTACACATACCCGGACCTCTTCCTCCCTCCTTGGTAGTCTTACACATACTCGGACCCTTCACCGTGGCCATGTTCGTCGATCAATTTCCAAGATATGAACCTGCCGAGTTTTGTTGTGCATAAAGTGTTCCACTTATAAACAGTTCCTTCACACACACACATTGATATAAATGTTATTTTACGGATTTATTTAAACATAAATTACCCATTCTTTTAAATACACAGTTGAAGATCAATCGTGTAAGTTGCCTAGCATCAGGTGGCCTCGTAATTTAAATCTATACTATTAATTCCATCACCGATGATGTTAACTACGTGATGATAATTGTAATGTGTTTAAGTATTTTAAATAAGAGAATGATGTTTAGAAAACCCAGTGACAAAAATCCATGAATATATTATTGACTGTTGTGTATTTTACTATTTACGTTTTGATTATTGTCACTGTGATTGTTCTGTTCTCTGGTGTTATACTTAAGTTGAAGTTGTTGTGTATTTTACTATTTACGTTTTGATTATTGTCACTGTGATTGTTCTGTTTTGTGTGTTATATTTATGTTGTAGTTGTTGTGTATTTTACTATTTACATTTTGATTATTGTCACTGTGATTGTTCTGTTCTCTGATGTAATATTTATGCTCTAGTTGTTGTGTATTTCACTATTTACGTTTTGATTATTGTCACTGTGATTGTTCTGTTTTGTGTGTTATATTTATGTTGTAGTTGTTGTGTATTTTACTATTTACATTTTGATTATTGTCACTGTGATTGTTCTGTTCTCTGATGTTATATTTATGCTCTAGTTGTTGTGTATTTCACTATTTACGTTTTGATTATTGTCAATGTGATTGTTCTGTCTCTGGTGTTATACTTATGTTCTCGTTGTTGTGTATTTCACTATTTACATTTTGATTATTGTCACTGTGATTGTTCTGTTCTCTGGTGTTATACTTATATTGTAGTTATTGTGTATTTTACTATTTACGTTTTGATTATTGTCACTGTGATTGTTCTGCTCTCTGGTGTTATACTTATGTTGTAGTTGTTGTGTATTTTACTATTTACGTTTTGATTATTGTCACTGTGATTGTTCTGTTCTCTGGTGTTATATTTATGTTGTAATTGTTATGTATTTTACTATTTACGTTTTGATTATTGTCACTGTGATTGTTCTGTTCTCTGGTGTTATATTTATGTTCTAGTTGTTGTGTATTTTACTATTTACGTTTTGAGTATTGTCAATGTGATTGTTCTGCTCTCTGGTGTTATACTTATGTTGTAGTTGTTGTGTATTTTACTATTTACGTTTTGATTATTGTCACTGTGATTGTTCTGTTCTCTGGTGTTATATTTATGTTGTAATTGTTATGTATTTTACTATTTACGTTTTGATTATTGTCACTGTGATTGTTCTGTTCTCTGGTGTTATACTTATGTTTTAGTTGTTGTGTATTTTACTATTTACGTTTTGAGTATTGTCAATGTGATTGTTCTGTTCTGTGTGTTATATTTATGTTGTAGTTGTTATGTATTTTACTATTTACGTTTTGATTATTGTCACTGTGATTGTTCTGCTCTCTGTGCTATACTTGTGTTCTAGTTGTTGTGTATTTCACTATTTACGTTTTGATTGTTGTCACTGTGATTGTTCTGTTCTCTGGTGTTATATTTATGCTCTAGTTGTTGTGTATTTCACTATTTACGTTTTGATTATTGTCACTGTGATTGTTCTGCTCTCTGTGTTATACTTAGGTTCTAGTTGTTGTGTATTTTACTATTTACGTTTTGATTATTGTCAAAGTGATTGTTCTGTTCTCTGTATTATATTTATGTTCTAGTTGTTGTGTATTTTATTATTTACGTTTTGATTATTGCCAATGTGATTGTTGTGTTCTCTGGTGTTATACTTATGTTGTAGTTGTTGAGTATTTTACTATTTACTATTTGATTATTGTCAATGTGATTGTTCTGTTCTGTGTGTTATATTTATGTTATAGTTGTTGTGTATTCTACCATTTACGTTTTGATTATTGTCACTGTGATTGTTCTGTTCTCTGGTGTTATACTTATGTTCTAGTTGTTGTGTATTTCACTATTTACGTTTTGATTATTGTCAATGTGATTGTTCTGCTCTCTGGTGTTATACTTATGTTGTAGTATTCTCTGTAATTATCGGTGTTACAATTTCTTGCGGTAGAATATAGTTGTTGATAGAAGAACAGGTTTTTCTCCTCATAAGTTTCTTGTGTCGCAATGATAAGGTTTGATTGTTTGAAGAAAGATTATTTGCTCTAGCTGTCCCTCGTTTCGATGTGATGGCTAAGGAAGATGCAAATAGTCAACACCACCCACCGCCATCTCTTGGGTTGCTGCTATCAGATAAAAGAGTGAAATTTTTTAGATATATAATCCGATAAGTAAAGTTAGCCAAATCCTTAATATAACTAAAGATAAAAAATTGATTTAATGGGAAAATTTGGTAAAATATAACGTGAATGTGTTTGTTTTAAGTTGTGCTACACAATGGATTATCTGTGGTTTGCCCACCACAGGTATCGAAACCTGGTTTATAGCGTCTTAAGTCCACAGACATACCGTTGTATCACTGGGACGAATGTGAATGTGAGGAAAAAGTTTACATAGGAGTAACCAGAAGAAATTTAAAATACATAATGAATGAACACAAAATAGCCCCCCAGTGGCACAGCGGTAAGTCTGCGGATTTACAACGCTAGAAACCGGGTTTCGATACCCGTGGTGGGCAGAGCACATATAGCCCATTGTGTAGCTTTATTATTAACTTCAAAACAAACAAACATAAGACTGAACACAAAATAAATGTTAAAAACAATAATATTAGCCTAACTTATTAGTGAAACTAAACACAGGCCCGGCATGGCCGGGTGGTTAGAGCGCTCGACTTGGGTTCGAATCCCCGTCACATCAAATGTGCCAGCCCTTTCAGCCGTGGGGGCGTTGTAACGTGACGGTCAATCCCACTATTCGTTGGTAAAAATTAGCCCAAGAGTTGGCGGTGGGTGGTGATGACTAGCTGCCTTCCCTCTAGTCTAACACTGCTAAATTAGGGACGGCTAGCGCAGATAGCCCTCGTGTAATTTTGCGCGAAATTCATAACAAACAAACCAACACATGATTCAATGGGTAAAAACTGGTTTTTAGCACAACCTGAAAAATTTAGTTAGAATAAATATACGTCAATCTGTTGAGATAATAACATTTAAAATGTTGAATATAGATGAAGGATCTGATGGAAATGTTGTCAGCGGATGACGCGAAATTCTTTAATATGTAAAATGTATTACAGTTAGTTTTCGTAAGGGTATAAATAATCGGATTCTTGTTAAACATTTCACACCTGTGATGACGTAGTAAACATATTGAGTTTATGAGACTGTTTCCAGTTTTTCTTCTATTCTGTAAAGTAAGTTATTTGGTATTTTTATTGTATTTTTGAGACTGAGAACAGTTTCATTTTCAGTTTCATCGTTCTTTATTCGGAAGTGAGTTGTTTTACATTGAACGTTTAAACAAGCGCCAATGAATTTTAAGATGAGCATATATTAAACAATGATTATATGCACTTGGATCATATAAAATATAGATAAATAGATGGATATACATTAAATAGTATCTGATATCGCTACCTAATGATTATAACTTCTTGAATCATAGAGAATGTAAAGGATTTTTATGAAGTAAACCCAGAACCAGACATCCAAACCCAATAATTATATTTTTATGGTCATAGAATATACAAAGAGAACGTGATACATTTTTCCTAAACCCAATATGTTATCCTAATGTTGGACTACATTTTTCCTAAACCCAATACCGTATCCTAATGTTGGACTACATTTTTCCTAAACCTAATATCTTATCCTAATGTTGGACTACATTTTTCCTAAACCCAATATCTTATTCTAATGTTGGACTACATTGTTCCTAAACCCAATATCGTATCCTAATGTTGGACTACATTTTTCCTAAACCTAATATCTTATTCTAATGTTGGACTACATTGTTCCTAGACCCAATATCTTATCCTAATGTTGGACTACAGTTTTCCTAAACCCAATATCTTATCCTAATGTTGTACTACATTTTTCCTAAACCCAATATCTTACCCTAATGTTGGACTACATTTTTCCTAAACCCATATCTTATCCTAATGTTGGACTACATTTTTCCTAAACCCAATATCTTACCCTAATGTTGGACTACATTTTCTTAAACCCATA
>NW_013667774.1:85591-88395 GCF_000517525.1 Limulus polyphemus
CAATATCTATCCTAATGTTGGACTACAGTTTCCTAAACCAATATCTTATCCTAATGTTGTACTACATTTTCCTAAACCCAATATCTTACCCTAATGTTGGACTACATTTTCCTAAACCCAATATCTTATCCTAATGTTGGACTACATTTTTCCTAAACCCAATATCTTACCCTAATGTTGGACTACATTTTTCTTAAACCCAATATCTTACCCTAATGTTGGACTACATTTTTTCTAAACCCTATATCTTACCCTAATGTTGGACTACATTTTTCCTAAACACAATATCTTATCCTAATGTTGGACTACATTGTTCCTAAACACAATATCTTATCCTAATGTTGAACTACATTTTCCCTAAACCCAATATCTTATCCTAATGTTGGACTACATTTTTCCTAAATCCAATATCTTATCCTAATGTTGGACTACATTTTTCCTAAACTCAATATCTTATCCTAATGTTGGACTACATTTTTCCTAAACCCAATATCTTACCCTAATGTTGGACTACATTTTTCCTAAACCCAGTATCTTATCCTAATGTTGGACTACATTTTTCCTAAACCCAATATCTTACCCTAATGTTGGACTACATTTTTCCTAAACCCAATATCTTATCCTAATGTTAGACTACATTTTTCGGAATAATCAGTGAGATTTGGGTATTTGTATAGATTAGGGTTAACAAGTTTGAAATAAAACTTAATGAACATATTCATAGGTATAAGAAAAAAGTCGTAAGCGATAATTGTTTTAGTATTTTGGGGGTTTATACTACCCAGCATGTTTGAGTCGTCTGTGAGACACATATTTAATTAATGTGTGTAGGAAGAATCACAATTCCATTCACGTTTCTCTTCCGTGTTTGTCGTGCACGTGACTTTCAGCAGAGAAACCCAAGTTCCTGGGTTGCTATCCTTGTAAGCATGTGTTAATTATTTATAATTCGGACTATGTTCTGGTCCCTGGCATGTTGAACAGAAAATTACAATATTCAGATACTTGTTTTCGAGAATACGAGGAGTGAAATGATACAGAATAATAAGATCGTAAATTTTTCATTAAAGCAAGATTAGTAACTATCTATCTAATGACGCAGAAGAAACTCGAACTCTAACCATATCAGCAGTTATTAAGCCTAATGTGATATTTCTATCCCAATTCCATGTTCGTTCTGAAATACACTACCACTTAAGTCAATTAACAGAGAATTAATGGGCATTCCTGAAATACTAAGCTGAAACTAACATTAAACATGTCTTCCTATCAGAGAGGCTTTATAAGCCAATAAGTGCCATCTCAGTTAGTTAATAAAACTTTTGAAAACTATCTTCAATAGAAGTTACTGTCAACTTCACTCAATGTGACGTGGGTTGTGGCAGTCGAGAAGAAGGACAATTCCACTTATACGATTGTATACTTGTTTGCCATGGATACGGTCGTCAACGATGTGATATTTATTTGATTTTTCTGGAGTTCGTAGTCGAAAGCTTAGTTTATGACATTACCACCACATTTTTATCCAAATTCAGAAAACTTTCTGCAAGTTTACAAAAATGAATTTGAGCTAAATTAAGACACTTTCTTTGGTAACATCTTTAGTCAAGAATGTTGTTAGAATAATAAACAGGGGGAGTTGATATAACAAGACATTTCCCACAATGCATCGCTCATGCTTGAATTATCAAATGAACTCAGAAGGTGTGTCTTTAGACAAAACTCGGATGATACACCTATGATGAAACATGAAATTAGAGATATGCTTCATAATTTATGTTACAATGTCACAGCGATATCTTTAAGAATTATTCAGGTGAATGTGTATGATCTGCCTTTCTTTACAACAAGCAAGGATCGCACAAGACACAATCTTTAAATATTTGTTAATAAACACGTTGTTAACCAACTATTTTGAAAGTGCTACAACTAGTATCAAGCCTATAAATAAGTCTACAGGCAGTCACACTATGCCCAGTAGTAGTAGTGTATATCCTGTCATGTTTTCCAGGACTGACACATTACATGACAAGCGTGTAGAAAGCAAAGTTGTGACTGACAAAGGATATTTAATGTGAAAAATCGTGGCATTATTCTATATTTCAGTTGGATATAATATTTTATTAATAAAACAAATGATTGAGGTAGAAATGAAAATTTTCCAAACATGATATTAAGTAACGCAGGGTATATTCTTTGTTATAGATTATGATCGAGTGCAGATCTTACCAATAGCCTACATCTCAAGAACAGTAAGTTAGGGGAAAGTGGAGTAAGGCGAATACTATGTTTATAATAAATGTCATTTCTACCTTTAGAAAAAAAGATTGTACATTGACTCTCCCTAGGCAGTCACACTATGCCCGGTAGTAGTAGTGTATAGGCATTAAAGAAACCCACTTATTATGATTGAGGCCCATTTTACCTATAACTTATGTATCCATGAAACGAACTCCCAAGATAAGATAACATCTAACTGATAATAGATGTAGGTTATAATAAATGCCACATTTATGAATTGCACTTAAATCATAATGTAAATGCTCTTCATACGCATTACCCACCCCATCTTACCCTCAACGAAATCTCATAAAGCAAGAATACGTTATTTATAATCCCTGAATTGAATTTTGTTTCTTCTACGACTTTTCTATTCAAATAGAGAGATTAGACCACTTCTCACCCATGGTTCCAAAGAACGGAGTGTGTTTTTGTGGCAACTGGCCCATTTGATCAGAAGAAACTTCAAACAATTTATTTAGAGCTATAAAAGGCTAGTCGAAGTTGATTCAAGATTACAAAAA
>NW_013667774.1:89395-91001 GCF_000517525.1 Limulus polyphemus
ATTTGTCTGTACCTCTAACATACCCCTACTCTTCACTTATTTCATCAGTCTCGATGTAATTCTTTAATCACCACAGTTTTAGTAAAAACTACGCAGAAAAATGAAATGTTATCGTGAACAAAAGTACGTGTGCACTCTGAAAGAAACTTAAATAACACTCTTGAGCCATTTTACTGTATTCTAGGTCAGGAAATAGAAAACATATTGCGAACATTCAAACATAAATTTTCAATTCTTTCGACTGTACAAAGGATAAAAGATGTTTGGTAGTAATAAAGTTTATTTTTCTTTATGTTTTAAGGCCAGGTAGATAATATATGTGTTAAAATACCCAAAGAATATTTATTAATTAACATTTATTCACCACTTTATTTCAAAGTTACAAAGGTTAACTGAAGTTGATTGAAGGAGAAAAAATTAATCGAGGTCCCAGTCATGTGAAAATTTATTAAATGAAATAATTTTACGATCTATATATAAATATGTTGTATTGGTAACTAAACAGCTTGTATTCAAAACAACAGTAAATACGTATTCTATTTTCATTGTGTGTTTAGCTCAAGTTGTGTTTTTGGTATTCGTACGTAAATCTAAATAAGAAAATCAATTGTATAGCAAATGTAAATCGTTACAAATTTACCAGATGTTACTAAATAACACCAAACCTCGACCTCAAAATATTCGAAGATTGTCAAAACTATGCATTAAATAAGACGTATAATGACATAACTCCCAACATCGCTAGAGACAAACGTCCTCATTCAAAGGCATGAAATCAGTTCATCATCATTAAGCCACAGTACTGTTAATATTGGTAAATCACAATCTAGATAAAGCCCTAACGTTTAAAGAGGTGAACCTTTCTTTTTCGAGATGAAGAAATGTCTACTTGCAAAAAATGCTATACTAATAATACTTTATGGGTTTTTAATTGAATTACAAAATTTATTTGACCTTGTGGGTTTTATACTATCGTGAACATTGTTTGTAATGGCATATTGACATCACTAACTATAGAAAGCTTATTTCCTTTATCATTCGTCCAGAACGTTTTCACGCTCCTTTTTGGTAATGCTCAAGAATATACATCGTCCTTTAGCAACAACACTATCACCTGAATGTTCTTAGGTCAACTATGGTGCTTATGTTGAATGTTCAATATTCATGTTGATTTATTAAAAAAGTTTTTTTAATTCTATATTTTTTGAGTGGCAAAATAGTTTAATTCTAAAGTTTTATGACAATAAGTTGTAGCCAAAAGCAAAATTAAATTAACTAAGTAGTGTTTCAGGTAAGTCTTACGTTACATTTATGCATTAATTAGACTATAAATAGGCCTACTGTTACTAACGTTATAGAGTCAGTGTTTAAAAAGTTTTTTTAATCGACGTTAATTCAAAGTTACAAAGGTTAATCGACGCCCTTTGTAACTTCGAATTAACGTCGATTAACCTTTGTAACTTTGAATTAACGTCGATTAACCTTTGTAACTTCGAATTAACGTCGATTAACCTTTGTAACTTTGAATTAACGTCGATTAACCTTTGTAACTTTGAATTAACGTCGATTAACCTTTGTAACTTTGAATTAACGTCGATTAACCTTT
>NW_013667774.1:91926-100310 GCF_000517525.1 Limulus polyphemus
ATTCTATAATTTTCGTTAATCATTCAACAATGGTGCCCTTCTATTTTTGTACGGGCTATTATACTAGTAATTATATATATATATATATATACTCTTGAAATGTAAACAACATTATCACAAAGAACTTGTGTTGTTACACCAGATAAAGCTTTATAGAAAAGAGGAAACAACTGCTAATTTATATTAGAATTAGGACAATGCATTTATTATATATATACACACCACATTAATCCACTATTAGTTCTTGTTACTTTGGTATTTTGTACTATAACCTGCATTACACGCTACCTTATAAATTGATTAGTAAATCATGTTTGGCTTTTGTAACTTTGGTACTTTGTACTATAACCTACATTACACGCTACCTTATAAATTGATTAGTAAATCATGTTTAACTTTCGTAACTTTGTTACTTTGTACTATAACCTACATTACACGCTACCTTATAAATTGATTAGTAAATCATATTTGGCTTTTGTAACTTTGGTACTTTGTACTATAACCTACATCACACGCTACCTTATAAGTTGATTAGTAAATCATGTTTGGCTTTTGTAACTTTGTTACTTTGTACTATAACTTACATCACACGTTACCTTACAAATTGATTAGTAAATCATGTTTGGCTTTTGTAACTTTGGTACTTTGTACTATAACCTACATTACACGCTACCTTATAAAGCTTTAGCGGATCGTCAATTTAGGTCACTTCCTTTACGTCACAAGAAATTATGTTTCCCATCACATTGTTGACTGTTTCTGCTTGCTCGGATTTCTTTTACGATTCGACGTTCCATTTTTTTCTAAGCAGTTGCTTGGAAAGGATGAAAGAAATCAGTAATATTTTTAATTGGAGAAAGCGCAACTATAATTTGTGTAACAGAATAAGTTCAAAACGAAATCAATTCAACAAGTAGATCCACACACACACAAGCACATTTTTGCATGTAAAATAAAAGTCCTACAAATTGTAAAACAGGTAGGTACAAATATACCAAATCAATTCATTCACTTATTAGTGTATCTTTTTCCTTCTCATATTAGAGTCGATAAGTTACCTTTCTTGATGCTAATTACCCATTTACTTATACGTTATAGTACAAAGTACCAAAGTTACGAAAGCCAAACATGATTTACTAATCAAAACCCATGCTGTGACAGTAACGTACTAAGCTGCCTTATTAGTATGCCCGCCAGAACTATAGAGGGAGAACTTCCGAATACTGTTTCGCAGGGACTCTACGATTAGTGTCATAAAGGATAGGAGTCAAAGGAATTATCTACTTAAATTATTCTTCACTGTGTGTCATCCAATAGAAAAAAAGCAGTTAGTAGATAGTGTTATTCAGTAGGAAAACAACAGTTAATATGAAGTAGGCCTACCGTTTAGTAGAAAAGGCAGTGTATATAATAACAACAATTAAAATGAAATAGGCCTATTATTCACTAAAAAGCAGTTAGTAAAAAATGTTATTCAGTAGAATAACAGCAGTTAAAATGAAGTAGGCCTACCGTTTAGTAGAAAAAGCAGTTAGTAGAATAAGAACAATTAACACGAAGTAGGCTTACTGTTCACTAAAGAAGCAGTTAGTAGAATAACAACTGTTAACTAGAAGTAGGCCTACTGTTCACTAAAGAATCAGTTAGTATAATAACAACGGTTAACTCTAAGTAGGCCTATTGTTCACTATAGAAACAGTTAGTAGGTTAACAACAGTTAACATGAAGTAGGCCTACTTTGAGTAGAAGCAAGTTGAATATCAGGAAGTGCCACTAGAATATAAACAAAATATAAACTGTTAAAAGGAACTGTCATCCAGAACCAAACAACAGCTAGCACAAAATATCCTGGATAAAAATAAACAGTACCAGGAAGTTTCATTTAGGATAAAAATAATCTTTATTTTTATTATGGAAGATACTTGCCGCTAGAAGTATTTCTATTAACGATAATACCTGCTGCTAGAGGTATTCTATTATGGATGATACTTGCCGCTAGGGGTATTTCTATTAACGATGATACTTGCTGCTAGTGGTTATTTTTATTATGGATGATACTTTCCACTAAGGGTTATTTTTATTATGGATGATACTTGCTGCTAGGCCTCCCTCTGGCTAGCAGATGCTCGTGACTGTTTGCATTCCCTATGGTTAGCAGATGCTCGTGGCTGTTTGCATTCCCTATGGTTAGCAGATGCTCGTGGCTGTTTGCCCTCTCTCTAGCAAGCAGATGCTCGTGACTGTTTGCATTCCCTATGGTTAGCAGATGCTCGTGACTGTTTCCCTCCCTCTGGCAAGCAGATGCTCGTGGCTGTTTAACCTCTCTCTGGTTAGCAAATTCTCGTGACTGTTTTCTCTCTCTCTGGTTAGAAGATGCTCGTGACTGTTTGCCTTCTCTCTAGTTAGCAGATGCTCGTGACTGTTTGCGTTCTCTCTGGTTAGAAGATGCTCGTGACTGTTTGCCTTCTCTCTAATTAGTAGATGCTCGTGACTGTTTGCGTTCTCTCTGGTTAGCAGATGCTCGTGACTGTTTGCCTTCTCTCTAGTTAGCAGGTGCTCGTGATTGTTTGCCTTCTCTCTGGTTAGCAGATGCTCGTGGCTGTTTGCTCTCTCTCTAGCAAGCAGATGCTCGTGGCTGTTTAACCTCTCTCTGGTTAGCAGATGCTCGTGATTGTTTGCCTTCTCACTGGTTAGCAGATGCTCGTGTCTGTTTGCAATTCCAAATTAAACATGACTACACCTAACAGTAGATGTTTCTGTATTGAATAATATTTGCTTTTAGTGGTTATATTTATCATGAATGACATTTTCTGACAGTGGCTGTTTCTATATCGGATGATACTTGCTGCTAGTAGAAACAGCCACGAGCATCTGCTTGCTAGAGAGAGGGCAAACAGTCACGAGCATCTGCTAACCATAGGGAATGCAAACAGCCACAAGCATCTGCTAACCATAGGGAATGCAAACAGTCACGAGCATCTGCTAGCCAGAGGGAGGGCAAACAGTCACGAGCATCTGCTGTTTGCACGGTTGCTTTCAATCAAATAGTGGGATTGATTCTTACAGCTATAATGAAAACACGCATCCAAGAAAGGAAAATGTTTTGACGCTTACCTCGACTCGAACCTTAGATTACTCAGGTCTGCAGCACGGCACACTACCCAATAGGCCACACCAAGTCCGCCCATATTAAAGTTAACATCTTCATTTGCTGTTCTCCTAAATAAATGAAATTGAAAACCTATAATTATCACACTTTTTGTTTAAAAAGTTAGAGTTGTGTGTCTGTCTTCGTTTTTTTTGTTATTGTTGTTGTTTTGTTTTGTTATTTTATCGTAAAATTCCTACTGTATCTTTTGACCTAAAATGCTGGTGAGAGAAGTTTCACTAACGATTCTTTTATATTTTCGAGCATATACGAACCATTTATACTTACTGATAAGCTTCATTGAAGCCTATTCTGGATTTCAAAATGTCATCTAAAGAGCAGAAGCTTTTGAAGAAATGATAGATTACCTTTGGAACAGTTTTACCAGGAAATACGTGTGCTTGTGAATAGATTCAGCTCAATCCTGGATAGAAAAAAAATGGAAAGAAAATGTAAAATAAGCGGATAATCTTAACACTACACGAATAGTGGTTGGAAGAAAAAAAAGTTAAAAAAAGGAAGAGATAACCGTGCATTGTGAAGAATGATCTCACTCATTACAGTCAAAGTCTTTAACGGACAACCTTAGGGACAGAAAATCCTTTAAACAAGTTATACGTGTGACTGTATCATTTCGCTCCTTATGTAAGCTAACGTTTAAGATTTTCTCAAATCATAGTCGAGGAAAAATAAAATGTTATTGTGTAAGTTGTTCAACGCAAGTCATTATATGCTAAAGTTAAAAGCTGTAGGCCGTTTAAAACACTCATTTTAAGAAATATGTTCTATATAAGAACATTTGATCTAGCACACAACGTACCATATTCGGTAACCGAAATATTCATTCTCAATTTAAAGTGGGCTGCACGGCTAAGTTGGAAACGTTTAAAGTTTAGGTGTATATTGTCTTTAAAAGTGACCCGTGTTGTGAATTTGGAAAGAATATATGGAAACCAGTTTTATTTGTGGGTAAATTTTTTTTTATACCGTTCCGATTTTTTTCTAACAACAAAACTGTTTTTTCCTAAGAAAGAAACGACGAGTGGTAACGGAATTGTTTAAGCGTTATGTGTTTTTTTTTTCTTTGTGCTATTTTGGTTGTAACAAAATTGCATATTATTCTTACAAGAAGCTCTAACAGATAACCATTATTAATCAAGGTATTTTATAAAATCTCAGTTGCAGTGTGAGTCAAGGTACAGTTGGAACAAATATTGTTAGCACAATTAAGGAGGTTATTACAAGATTATATTAAACGAGCATCCTAATAAAAGGCGTGTATATAGATCAGTAGAAGTTTCCTTTCGATAGACGCATGTTGTAATTTGGTTATTCAAATGTTCAAATTCAAATCTTAGAGGGATCAGGAGATCACGTGACTTGTGACATCAAATAAGTTACTTCCATATAGTTCCGCTCGAGGGCGAATAATTTGTATTTACTTTTATGTGTTTGATTATTTAATAATTCAAGTAAACATTCACATCTGAAAATCCACTAAAAAAAATAGGTAAAGAAGCTTAAAATATTTCATCCAAAAGTATCTCAATGTATCTAGAATTTGCTTAGTCTTCTGTATAATGTTCTGAAAGACCGCTTGATTTGACTTTATGTTATATGCAACCAAGTGAATCAGTGTTTTTATTTTATATAACGCTGTAATTCTGTATCCATTTACAAAGGACATGACATCGCTGCCTGTAAATGTAAAGCAGTTGGAACTACCTTAGAAGAACTGATAGTTCTTTTTGTCCATTTATGCTTGAAGTACTTGGTTTTCGTACGTTTATAAGAAACACTCATGTTTATCATGTTTTATAAGATACCGGAGACAAGATGAACGAAACTGCTGAGTTTCGGTATGACATTTAGTTTATTTTAAAGTTAAAGTTACTACTTCATGAACCACATTTATTGTCAGTGAACTGAATACATGAAAGTTCTGTTTTAATGGATTACAAGTTTTGTATATATCAAGACGTGAATGTAAGCAGTCTTTTGTGACAAAAGAAAATTGTGAGTTTAACCAAATAACTATTACCATAGCCGTGCATTTTAAATGTTAAACCTTTGAATTGATTTTAAAAGGTTTAAAAGAGTAAGAATTGGACAAAGTGAGTTAAATGTAACGATAACCTAAGAAGTTAAAACTTTTTATGAGTAGATGGTGAAACATAGACTCTTGATTAGAATTTAACGGTCGTGAAAAGAACCTTTTATTATAACCAAATTATTAAATAGAAGCTTTTCTTCACAGGACGAGTACAAGGCTGTTCGATGCTTTGAGAAGCACAACATGATTGACTGTCACTTTTTTGACACGCCCTCAGCTGGAACGCCGAACAGGCTCAACAACATTGAGCCTTCAACTCCAGATCCTGTATTCACAGACCGACATGCCAACCACTAGTCTAAGTCCGGTACACTTGACATTTAAAAAGTCACAAAAGGAATTTGTACATGGAGTTCGTTTAATAAAATAAATTCATTAATTCGTGCTGTGAATATCGTGGCTTATTCCTTTAATTTTAGTGTTCTATATACTAAAAAAAACAACGAAAAACATCCTAGGAGAATGTGGGATGATGGTTCTCTGAAGGAGATTCAAGGAAAATAAGTGAGTGAATACAAGTTCATATATATTTATATGAACATATTATCATAGCAGAGTAACAGCTATGATAATAAATAAAGGTATCAGAGATGCAAATAAATCAAAAATATAAAACAACCTTTGATCTTCCATGAATAACGAGTAGCGTCACACAGTTCAATGGTTTAAATTATGTAGTGTTATTGAAATATATTCAACAAACGTGATGTTATTGATTTACAGCAAGAAAGTCAACTAACTTAGGTCTAGATATCGTACACACACACACACACACACGTATGTACTTAACATTTATACACGTTTGTATTTGAATAATTGATTTATTAAGAATTATTTATTTCACATCGATAAAGTCAGTAATTCAGTATGAAATTTCGATATGGGGGTGAGGGGTTTTCTTACTCTGCTATACTGAAGCCAGTTGTTAAATTACAGAATAATGTTATAGAAATATAATATTAATAAAGAGAAACAATGTTTGAAATATGTTTCCTTTGTTTATCAATACTTAGAATACCAATATTCATAAAGAGTTAAAGTTATTGTTTCCTTTGTTTACCAATACTTAGAATACTAATATTCGTAAAGAGTTAAAGTTATTGTTTACCAATACTTAGAATATCAATATTCGTAAAGAGTTAAAGTTATTGTTTACAAATAAAATATGATTTTTGTTTTAACAGAATTAAAATATAAAACTCCAATAGCTCATAGAAGGTTGTGTGTAAATTATTTTGTGGCATAGCACCAATAGCCACTAAATAGCTGTGCTACTGGGGAGGGGGGGGGGTATGGCGCTCGACTCACAATTTGTGGGTCGGGGATTCGAATCCCTGTCACACCAAACATGCTCGCCCTTTCAGCCGTGGGGGGCATTATAATGTGACGGTCAATCCCACTATTCGTTAGTAAAAGAGTAGCCCAAGAGTTGGCGGTGGGTGGCGATGAGTAGCTGCCTTCCCTCTAGTCTTACACTGCTAAATTAGGGACGGCTAGTGCAGACAGCCCTCGTGTAGCTTTGCGCGGAATTCAAAACAAACAAACAGATGCTCATAGACTACAGGAATTGCACAGATTTTTTAGTAAAGTGAGATGCGCTATCCAGATGATGATTTACATCAAATTCTGGAGTCACTATAATATGCAAATTAAACAAGGTCAAGAGTGCTTGACGGATCAGTGTCTTTTCCATTACCAAACTTTATTTTGATGCCATTTTCTGGAGACCGCTTTCAAAGACCAAAAGAAAAAATATTAAAACGAAACTCCCTCATTTTTCTGTTGGTAATTGAACCAATATTATTAACCATTAGATGATGGAGGGTATCATCGGAGCAATCGGACTTATTGTTGTGAATCACATGCCTTATGCAATACGTTTTTCTTAAGGCAAGCTTAGGCCTATGTCCATTGTTGTTAAATCATAAGAAAAATACATCCCTGCAGACTTGACAAAAACAATGTCATATTAACCATGACATGCACTATGAAAACCAAAATGTAATGAGATTTGAAGCTTTTTGTTCTAAGTATAACACCAACTGGATTTTGATCCAAGAAAGCATGTTAGTCTTGGTGTGTGTGCTATCATTATAAGCCGTTTACACCACAGTGGAACGTGAATAAATGTCTGAAATTCTAGGCTAGGCCTAGACCTGTAGTCTTTGTGAGTTGTATAGACTATACATTGAAAGCCTGGTGCCATATTAGGCTAGAACCTGAGATGGAAGGCTAAATTGTCGAATTAAATGTTTCTGATACAATTTATTTTTGCTACCACATGAAAGCATTGCCAACAGGTGAAGCTGATATTTTAGTCAACCACCAGAAATCCGGCATGTCGATATTTATGTACTATTCAAACTGGTGTAAAAATGTTCGTAGAACTAGTATATGTATAGTGCAACACAATTTCTTGTTAGTCTGCGTTCGCCGAAGTCGCGTTCGTAAAAATAAAACAATATACTTAACAATACTCTCCTGAAAATATGTTAATTCATTAACGTTTCGTTTAGGTCTTCAAAATAGGATTTAGATAAGGAAATTTGCGAAACTTTTTTTACGTCGATGTCGTTATCTTTGGAATAATTGCTAATTCAAAATAGGATTTAGATAAGGAAATTTGCGAAACTTTTTTACGTCGATGTCGTTATCTTTGGAATAATTGCTAATTTCAAAATAGGATTTAGATAAGGAAATTTGCGAAACTCTTTTACGTCGATGTCGTTATCTTTGGAATAATTGCTAAACATCACGTAAGTAAATACGGTATGATAATTGGCTAAATTTTCAGTAACAAATTTGTGCCGAATTTTGATAATTTTCTTACATCAGTGCAAGAATAAAAAATGTTATGTTCTTTCATAATTTTATAAATATAGTTCTGACTTGCCCCACTGACCTGTACTACACAACAGATATCTTTGTCTACAAATATATTTAGTAAGTTACCGTTAATGATGATTGTGGTGTTTAAGTTAAGCACAAAGCTACACAATGGGTTATATGTTCTCTGCCCACTACGTGTATCGAGACCCGGTTTCTAGTATTGTAAGTCCGCAGACATGCCACTGATGGGCTTTAATGATGAAATAATATAACAAAGTTAAAGATACTAGGAAT
>NW_013667774.1:100507-103744 GCF_000517525.1 Limulus polyphemus
CCCACAGTCTACAAATATATTTAGTAACTTACCGTTAATGATGATTGTGGTGTTTAAGTTAAGCACAAAGCTACACAATGGGTTATATGTTCTCTGCCCACTACGTGTATCGAAACCCGGTTTCTAGTATTGTAAGTCCGCAGACATGCCACTGATGGGATTTAATGATGAAATAATATAACAAAGTTAAAGATACTAGGAATATTTTTTTCAATTTTAAGTACAAAAACATAGACGATTTATTTACGGTGATAAAATATGATATTATTGTTTTTGCTTTAAAGGTGATTAAATAAAATACTGATTAACTAATGTTATTAATCCGGATGATCTAAAAGCTCTTGGGTTAATTATAGTTTATATTACCTTTATAATTTAGTTGGTATTCTATTATTATTGTATTTTAAATACATAAACATACCTGTGTACTGTATATATATATATATATGTACGCGTAAATCTTTTTCAAGCAAACATTTTCAACGCAATCTGAATTAAAGTTAAGAAACAATACTTTATAACATTATGTTCTTGACAATTTAAAGTGGAGTGACTGAAATAGGCAATTTAATTTCGTTTCGTCAATTTCGAGTTCATAAAATATCAAGAGCAGTTACTGAAACAAATAGTCATGTTTCGTTACAATCTAAAGACGAGTGATTGGAACCAAGACAGTTATGTTTTATGACATTGATTTTACCGTATAGAAAACAAAATATTCTTTGATTACAAAAAAAAATATTAAATGGAACAATGATCTTTGAATCTTAGGTTTATCTTGATTAATAATAAATAAACCAGTAATTAAAACAAGGGCTATTAGTAAAGTTCAGATAAAGATAAAATAGCAAGTCTTATTATTCTTAGATAAACACATAACGTTTTGTCTGTATGTATTATAACACAGCAAAGTACAACTTGTGTACTGCCTGAGATAACAAAATAAGGATATATTCTCCTCTGTAGATATAACTCGAAATTTTTCTAATCTCTTTATTTATTTTTCATAGTAGAAAGAAGGGTTTTAAGTGTATTCCCGCTATTTTCTGGAACATCTCAGGAGTGGATCGTGTTCCTCAATTCCCACGAGATGGAGCTTGCGGCTGGCGTACCAACAGTATTATGCCCTGGTGTTTTCTTATTATAATTCATATCCATTTGTAGCATCAAAACCTTGTTCAGTACTTGTACGACAAGGTTGGCTTCACAAAAGCCTTTTTTTTGTGAGGTTAAGGTAGAAATTTATCAAATTACCAAGCATTCTGAAATTACTGCTGATAATTTTTTTTTAAGTAAGAAAGTTTTTATTACATTAAAGTAAAACTCGAGAAAAGAAAGAATAAACAAAAATTTTAAATAATGAACACTGACGTCATTGTATTTTGAGTAGCTCATCTCGTATCTACAAGTAACAGAGGGACAAGTTCCTACTTTTATGAATAGTTATCCACGTTTATAATTTGGATTTCGACTACCTTCAGATTAACATTGCTAGTACGACAAAAAAGTAAGCTAAAGGAACATATGACTGAACGCAAAAGTCTAAACTTCATTGTTAATAAATGTTTGTGAACTTCGCCTTTTATGTTAACTATTATAGTAAATTATGATGGAGTAAAAAAATGAACTGAACAAACGGTAAAATTTTCGTGTACATGCTACTTTCTATCGTTGTTGTTTGAGTTGCGTTATTGCATCTACAATTTAACAACTGAACAAACGAAGAATTTTGATGTGCATGCCATGTTTTTTGTTACTATAGTTTGACTTTTGCTATTTAGTCGACAATTAAAACAACTTAGCAAATGAAGCATTTAAATGTGCGTACTACGACTTTTTATTATTACAGTTTGAGTTGTGGTATTGAGTCAGTGGATTTTTGATGTGCTTGTTACGTTTTTTTATTGCAGTTTGAGTTATGTTGTTGAATCAATAAAACATTTTACAGTTATACGAATACGTAAGTAATCGGTAGTAACCTTCACCGTTAAATAAGCATTCATTGATGTTTAGATTATTTCAAGAAGCTGGGCTTTTCTGTGGGGCACCACTGCTGAAATCCTCTGTGGAACCGCTGCTGAACTCTCCAAATAACATCGCCAACTATAATTATTAAATAAGCTGCTTTCGTTGTGTTATGCTAATGTGAAGTCCAGGTAATTAACTTTTAATGCAATTAATGATTTTGCAACCAAAAACGTCTGTAAACAACGTATTTTTCAGTTCCAGTGTTGGCTTGAGTTGTTCTTCAATTATTCTCGCTGTTTATGATACAGGTTAAGGCTGAGAAGACCTATGAGAAAATGAACTTGCTTTAAGCATGATTTCAATTAAATATGTTATTCAAAGAACTATTCATTAGTGAAGCTCTACGATAAAGATATTTCAATGGAAATCAAAACAAATCGTGTACAGAACTTTAATAACTTCTTGTAATAAATCACCGTAGGGCAGCTTATCATCTTCGTTTCTAATCTTCTTCAGAAATTTAAGCCATTTATCAAAAGACTTCATGCACGATGAAAAATCTTCATCTACTCTTCTATTAAAGTACTAAATAAATAGTGTATTTAAACCACGAAATAAACACCCACAAAACTACTACATCGTTAAATTATGATCACATTGTTTGTGAAAACAGTTTTATAATGAATAATTAACAAAATAAGATGGCTATCAAACATAACACAAGTCACTGAAACTTTGATCTATCCAAAATAAGATGGCTATCAAACATAACACAAGTCACAGTAACTTTTGATTTACCTAAAATAAGATGGCTGTCAAACATAACACAAGTCACAGTAACTTATGATTTACCTAAAATAAGATGGCTGTCAAACATAACACAAGTCACTGTAACTTTTGATCTATCCAAAATAAGATGGCTATCAAACATAGCACAAGTCACAGTAACTTTTGATTTATCCAAAATAAGATGGCTAACAAACATAACACAAGTCACTGAAACGTTGATCTATCTAAAATAAGATGGTCGTTAAACACAACACAAGTCATTGTAACTTTGATTCATCCAAAGTAAGATGGCTGTCAAACATAACACAAGTCACGGTAACTTTGATCTATCTAAAATAAAATGGTCGTTAAACACAACACAAGTCATTGTAACTTTGATTCATCCAAAGTAAGATGGCTGTCAAACATAACACAAGTCACTGTAACGTTGATTTATCCAAAATAAGATGGCTGTCAAACATAACACAAGTCACTGTAACG
>NW_013667774.1:104254-111722 GCF_000517525.1 Limulus polyphemus
AAAAATTATAATTCAATAATAAGATCCAATCTGTCATACAACTGAATCCATTAGATACAACTATGTAATAAATATGAAATACAACTTATCTGACTTCAGTAATAAGATACAATCTGTCATACAACTGAATCCATTAGATACAACTATGTAATAAATATGAAATACCACTTATCTGACTTCAGTAATAAGATACAATCTGTCATACAACTGAATCCATTAGATACAACTAAGTAATAAATATGAAATACAACTTATTTAACTTCAGTAATAAGATCCAATCTGTCATACAACTGAATCCATTAGATACAACTAAGTAATAAATATGAAATACAATTCATATGACTTTAATAAATCTATAGATGCAATGTTTATTTTTATTATCTACACCACCTTTCTACGGTGACCGACTTCTCTATAATTACGTGTCCAGAAAAATACCAAATCTCTTCAATTATAAAATAAAGTACTTTCGGCAAGGAGTAAAACTGGAAACTTTATTTCATGTTTCAAATACTAATTGATTTCTTCAAATATTAGGGATAAGTCATATTATGATAAGATTAAGAGCAATAATTAAAATAACTGGAATATTGAAAACTGGATTTACTCAAAGACGACATTTAAATGTAAAATTTTCACCATGAATCGAACTTGTTTTTATACTTTCATGTAGAATACAAGTTTTTTGTATTTTTTAATCAGTATGCATTCGACAGATAAACAACAAAAATATATCCAGTAAAAGTTCTCACTGTTATGACTGGCGTTTATCTTATAATATATTAAATGTAAACCATTCTCAGTCTTATTCTCCTACTACAACCTTCAGTAATTTTGTCTAGCTGCCAGCACCATCCTCAGATCCTACTGTTCCAGTTCCTACATATTTCGTTGCCAGTAAAACTATCTGTCTGGTTGTTTTAACGCCACATATTCAGCTACCAACACAACCAATCCGTCAGTCCATGCCCAACCAATCATTAATTCAACTTACTAGCACACATACACACATAACGTCATTTCAATAAAATAACAAATTAAACCATCGACCGTCCCTTTATCCATCTATCATCCACCAACCAGAATCTCCTCTACTCAAACTATATATCAAACCTATGAGCAAAATCGGACGAGGAAAGGCTAGGAAGATAGAAGTTTCAAATTCTGTAAGATATCACAATAATATCCAAGTTAGTTTTCCTTAATACTGATTCTATATTTGAAACTGATGTTCCATAAGACGCGTTAGCTAACATCCAAAACTCACTCGATTCAGAAACCCGAGATTCCATAGTGCTGCATATTGACAGTTTAGAGAATGAAATTAGAACAAACATAAATACATAAGTAAAGATACAAAACTTTAGGATTCCTTCTGCTAGTTTTTTACAGTATAGTTTACTCTTGTTTACAGTATAGTTTACTCTTGTTTACAGTATAGTTTACTCTTGTTTACAGTATAGTTTACTCTTGTTTACTTTCTTTCCATTAAGTTATTTCTAGATGAAATAAGAAATGTCTTTCCATACGCACAGCAAAACTAGACATCTTAATTTTCACTTCACAAAGATCTTGGTGCCAACCAGTTTTCTGCCTCAGACAAGACTTCAATTTGCCTCCTCCCCTCAGCTAATGTTACTTTCTGTTGTGCAACAAAACGGCTATAAATCAAATCAAATTAAATATATGTATTTACTAGCATAAAATATCCACGCTCTGCTGGGGGATTCTAAGGTCCCCTCATGATTCACATGTACTAGTTAAGCGTATCCATTATGTTAATTACTTCTATAATTACCCCCACTGCGCCAATTCTTTAACTGATTTTTCTGTTGCCATTTCCCGAAATTCAATTCAATTCAACTCTTTGTTAAGTTTTCTCTCTTCTTGTGTTTTTATTTGAATTCTTTTCATTTTCCGAATTATCCAATATTCTCCGATTCATATTCTTCTTCTTCTCGTTGTTTGTTGCCGTTTCTCAAAATTAGTTCAATGCAACTTTTTTTTTATTTCTCAGATTTGTATTTTTCTTCTCATGTTTGTGTTGAAAACTAGTATTTGACAGGAAACCTCCATATATTGTTCATTCAGTAAGCGAGAATTAGAAAAAAATACTTTTCTATAGACATTAAGGAAGTAGAATTATGGGACTTAAGGGCTATAGGGCAAAACTATAGGACCACAAAATTGGCCAAAATTTTGTAAGTCAAATCTAAAACATAATACCCAGGTGCACACCCTCAGGAACCCCTTAATATGCGTGCAAAGTTTCAGGTCTCTGGATTTTTCCTCTTGAAGCTATAGCGGTCACACACACACACATACATGCTCTTTTATTATTATAGATTAAAGTTTCCAGAATTTAAACATTAGCAATTAGCACGTAACTAGTTTGTCAGTTCAAAACTTTAGAATTATATTAATTCCACGTTTATTTTCTTCTTTCTATTGAGGTGAAATCGTTTCCTTCTCTCTTGAAGTCCAATGTTTGTACAATTTCATGCTCTATCGAAATTAATGCCACTCCAATCAATCTTGGTTGATTTCAGATATGTTGCTAATAATCTGAGTTTAAAAAAGCTTCTTTCAAAACTAAAGCACAAATCAATAAATCCCTCAGTGTGATAAAGATGTTGGAAGACGAGGATGTGATCTGGTGCATATATTCCAATACGCTCTTTAATGACTCTTCTTGAGAGGGCCTGTAATCAGTTCTGTTGGGTTGGCTCCAAGTCGCTCAGCAGTTAGAATAAAACTTATAACATTCAAAATTGGGTTTAGATACCGAAGTGGATATAGCAGAAACAGCCAATTATGTAGCTCTGTGCTTAACTACAAACAAACAAACAGTCATCAGTTGTCTTTGCACCTGATAAGCCAATTTGGAGATCCAAGTTATGTTCTAGCATGTGCCAATTTGGAGATCCAAGTTATGTTTTAACATGTACCGATTTGGAAATCCAAGTTATGTTTTAACATGTGCTGATTTGGAGATCCAAGTTATGTTTTAACATGTGGCGATTTGGAGCTCCAAATTATGTTTAGCATGTGACAATTTGGAGATCCAAGTTATGTTTTAGTGTGCGCCGAGCTAGAGAACTAATTTATGTTTTAGCATGTGCCGAATTAGAGATACAGAGTTATGTTTTAGCATGTCTCTTGAGCACATTTTGACAAACTAGCAATGCGGTACGTTAAAAAAGAATTATGTTTTTGTTATATCGACAATTTATTGAAAGATCTGACATCGAAGCTTTGCTAAGGAATACAACCTTCTTATGAGTTGTTTCTTCGTTTTTTGTGCGATCAAGTCTGCATTTCTTTCATCTATCAATTAATTTTCAGAGCCTTCTATTGTGCTTTGTTTATTACAGAATAGCTCGAGATAGATCAAGATCTACATTTTACAATTGTTCACTGGTGACAAATGTGAAACTTAGTGTTTCAGCAGCATTTGATTTGACTTCAAAATGGACCGTTTTTCTGTGAGAGGGGATCTTCTGAAATGGAGGTCAGAACTGGTATCAAACAGTATCAATTATAACTTCCTCTCGCGTGTCACTTGATAGCTCACAACGATGAGTTGAAGCAGTCAAGTAACCTTATATGCTTTTAATAAAGTGAACGACAGTCATTTCCCCATGTACAACACTTACCTACATCATTCAAGAAGAGATTCATGCATCACACATGAAAAGAATATTATTGAATTTAAGCCTCCAATTTCATGTTGCCTTTCATATTTGCTCCATTTCGTAACTTGGTTTCGTAAGTTTTTCAGGGCCCGTGTCACTTCCACAAGTTTGTTAAAAACAGCTTCGGTTCTACCGACGCTACTTGTGTCTTGTAGAGGAGAAAATCAGTGGAAATACTTACTGATATCTTACCTCACCACCAAAATACTTTATTGCTGGTGATAAATCGAATTTCATCAGTTCTCTGCGACTTACTTCCTGTGCATAGTTAAGTATGCTTGGATTTCTATCAGGAAATTAAACATGTTTTAAAAAGCATTTGTTATGATTTAGTGTTTAAAGAAGATTTACACCCGTTAAATCATGACAAATATTCACCTGTGTTCTGCTGTAGAGCTAAATCATGACAAATATTCACCTGTGTTTTGCTGTAGAGCTAAGTCATGACAAATATTCACATTTGTTTTGCTGGAGAACTAAATCATGACAAATATTCACCTGTGTTCTGCTGGAGAGTTAAATCATGATAAATGTTCACCTGTGTTCTGCTATGGAGATTTTTACATAAGCGTTTTAGTGTGGTTTTGGTTTCGAAAAGAACAGGACAAAGACTACTGTAAATCCAAGTACCCATGGTTCAAATTCTCTTTTCGCAAAATCGCTTCCCCAATTCTAGAGCCGTGGGTGCGTTATAAGAGTCACGGTAAATACCCACTATTCTACCGGACAAGAGTATTCCAACAGTTGCCACTAGGTGCCGTTAGTTACTTATTCTCTATCAGTTCAAAATAGGGAAATCTGAAAGAAATTTTCTCTTTAGTTTACACAAAAACCTGAAATTTTAAAACTTAGGACATCTGTATTCGATTTCATTCTATATCAGAATTTGTGTTTAGTTGGGAGTAAATTAACATAAAAATATTTCTAGGATTACAAACAATCCTATTGACTATGCGTTACAGTTTGTTCTTTAATCTGCTCGCTCTGGCAGTTAGGGCACTCGACTCGCAATCTGTGGATCGTTAGTTCGAATCCCGTCACCGAGCATCCTCACCCTTTCAGACGTGGCTCCGTTATAATGTTATTGTCAGTTTCAATTTTCGTTGATAAGAGAGTAGCCCAAGAGTTGGCGGTGGGTGATGTTGATTAGTGTCTTACCTTCTACCACTTCAAAATTTGGGAATGCTAGCGCAGACTGTCTTCGAATAGCTTTGAGCTGAATCAAACAAACATCAATATTTGTCTTGCTTGAAAAAGTATTCGTAAAATGCTAAGTTACTCAATTTTCATTGCCTCTTTTAGCATTCAAAGCAGTAAGAACATGGAAGCATCGTTACCAGAAAAGCAGAGTTAATGTAGTTGAAAAATCGATAAATGGATCTTCCAACCTATCTTTTCCTTTTATGTGTTCTTACATTGTTTTTAGTCTCGAAAAGCAGAAAAAAATATTTGTATAATTTTGGAAAATACAATTCTAAAATCCATTAATTATAGTTTCGAAAAATATCCAGAATCTGGACTGCTGTACTAAGTTCTGGGGAGCATATATTATTTAGGCATATAAAACCTCTGTAAAATCTTTATCTTGTCGTACAAGACAGCGGTAACAAACAAGTCTCGTGCTGGGGTAATAGAAGGAGTATTTGGTTTTTTAGCAGGAAAGTAATCCATCCCCCCCCCTCATAAAATATTCTGAAATACACTGGAAGGTGTTATTTTTACAAATGTCTGTGGAACACAGTCAGTATCTTTGACATCAGAAAGAAGGGTGACAATGATGAAGAAATGTCTACTTTTCGAAAACGCTCGGGTTATAGGGTTTCGTATTTCTGTCTTTAATTATCTACGTAACATCATGAAAAAACAAGGGTCAGGTATGTGCCAATTAAAACCACATCTCAGTCACTTTCGCCATAAATAAAATATATGTAAACAAAGATGAAAACAGCACAATAAAGAAACAGAATAGATATTTAGTATTAGTGACTTATTTCTATGTTTATATCCTATCTTAGGTTTCATTAAAATAATATTAGGTTTCATTAAAAGGATATTTCTTCTCTTCCTGAGGCACCTGGGCCAAGTGTGGCCTACATTTTAGCGTTTCTAGGTTTCATGGTTCTCGTCCCATTGTCGTAAAAAGAAATCGCGTTCTTCACTTTGTAGCGAGGAGTTCGTTAAAAGGGTAACAGTCAAATCCCAATATTGGATTAGAGAAATCCAAGAGATGGAGTGAGTGCTGTTGAGGAGCTATCTTCTTTCGATTTGAATCCCCTATAAAGTACATACTTCAAACTGAACAAGCTCCTTCACATGCTTCACAACTCAAACGATCATTTCCTGATATTTGAGTATTCCTGTCAGGCTTTCTTTTTACAGAAAGACTTGTAACAAACTGTCCTCTCATTAGACATTAAAGGACCTCTATCAAACTGTCCTCTCATTATACATTAAAGGACCGATAGTAACCTGTCCTCTCATTAGACATTAAAGAACCTCTATCAAACTGTCCTCTTATTATACCTTAAAGGACCGATAGTAACCTGTCCTCTCATTAGACATTAAAGGACCTCTATCAAACTGTCCTCTCATTATACCTTAAAGGACCGATAGTAACCTGTCCTCTCATTAGACATTAAAGGACCTCTATCAAACTGTCCTCTCATTATACCTTAAAGGACCTATTAATAACCTGTCCTCTCATTAGACATTAAAGGACCTATAATAACCTGTCCTGTCATTAGACATTAAATGACCTCTATCAAACTGTCCTCTCATTATACCTTAAAGGACCTATAATAACCTGTCCTCTCATTAGACATTAAAGGACCTATAATAACCTGTCCTGTCATTAGACATTAAATGACCTCTATCAAACTGTCCTCTCATTATACCTTAAAGGACCTCTATCAAACTGTCCTCTCATTAGACATTAAAGTACCTCAATCAAAGTGTCCTCTCATTATACCTTAACAAAATCTATCATAAATTGTTTTCCCATTGGACCTTAAAGTGTTTAGAGTAGAATAAAATTATTGGTTGTCATATGGAGTTTGATTCATGTACAAGATTTATTTTTAGAGATTCGATGTCAAGTCTTAGTTATGTTCTTCATAACTCACCAGAGTTTAACTTATCTCTGTAATGGCTTACAAAAAAAACAAAAAACATTCTTCTTGTTGAGTTATTGTTTTTAGTGACAGCGATAAAGCTTCGATTTAACAACAACTTTGATAGAATATTTCACAGGCTTATAAAGGCCCATTGTTTTCTTTGTATGTTGTCAACTACAGAGTTACATAATGGAAAATGTCATCAGCCCTAAATTTATTCACTACAAGCAACCGATGAAAACTAAATCCGCCATAAACTAGTTCTTCATTTATGTTTAGTTTCGATATTGAAAAAAATTAAAGTTTGTAGCTGACTGGATAAAATCACCTACAAAACAAGTTTACCTTATTTAAATACTGTCACTATAATTGACGTTTTCAAACAGTTTAAATATCTTCATCAGAAATGACCAGAAACTATTGTGATGTTACAAATGCTTTATAGTCTTCATGAAACACATTATAATAAGGTGATAAAGCACAGAGTTTGCAGAGCTACTGGCTCTAGTCAATAACATTAAACATCAACATATAACTATTTTACATTTTTAAATATCCATTTACATTGTATTATTTTATATATACAATAAACAACAACAGCGTGCCTCCTATGTACAGAATAAAAAGAACAGCGTGTCACTTATATATAGAATAAAACAC
>NW_013667774.1:112488-116830 GCF_000517525.1 Limulus polyphemus
AGATCGATGTGTTGTTATATGTAAAATATAACAGATCGATGTGATGTTATATGTAAAATATAACAGATCGATGTCATGTTATATGTAAAATATAACAGATCGATGTGTTGTTATATGTAAAATATAACAGATCGATGTGATGTTATATGTAAAATATAACAGATCGATGTCATGTTATATGTAAAATATAACAGATCGATGTGTTGTTATATGTAAAATATAACAGATCGATGTCCTGTTATATGTAAAATATAACAGATCGATGTCATGTTATATGTAAAATATAACAGATCGATGTGTTGTTATATGTAAAATATAACAGATCGATGTGATGTTATATGTAAAATATAACAGATCGATGTCATGTTATATGTAAAATATAACAGATCGATGTGTTGTTATATGTAAAATATAACAGATCGATGTCATGTTATATGTAAAATATAACAGATCGATGTGATGTTATATTCTAACTGCCAAACATGTAATACAACTCTTTATTTGAATCTGATGATTCTTTGAAAGAGATTTATTTTAGAACTCTACGTATAAAACCAAGGTAGGAACTTTTCATGACATTTTCGTTGGTAGATTTAAGGCTTCCCTTGATAGTGCTTTTTTTGCTTTTGAAAGATAGGGGTCTCTAAGTACACGAGTAAAGGCTATTTCTTTCTACTTAACGCTAATGTTTTCAAACGTGTTCAAACGCCAACGTCTGGTAAATTTCTGGTGATTTAAAATGTATGTCTTATACTTTTTTTTATCATTACTTATTTAACGAAAAGCTTTTTTAAATTCTGTACATTATATTTCGTGACCTTTGACCTTTGAACTGTAAGCTCTATTCTTTAATTTTATTTTGAATGACTATTTTCTAGTGTGTGGGTTGTTGTTTTTTCAGATAGCTGAAAACTGGCTCTTAGTTCACGAAGTCGGTTTAATCTTAAAACTCGCAACAAATATATATATACAGAAAGAGAAACGGTTAGAATCAATACATTGCGCAGGTAAAAAAATGAATATTTGTTTTCTGTATTAATCAAATGTAGTTTTTCATTATTTAGATAGATAGATAAACAGATAGATAGATGTGTTTAAAATTTATTTACATTTTCACTGAAGCCAGTGCAAATCCAAATATTTATTTCCTATTTTTAATGCTTCTAGTATGTGTTACTAAGCCTACATTTCTAACTGTGTATACACTCACCTACATTTACACCTTTTTGTAGATATGAATACCTTAAGTTTTCAGTTATTTTTTTTTTTTACATTGCAGTGCTGTAAAGTCACAAAAAAGCAAGAGATAAGGAGAGAAGTCCACTTACTAGTGACATCTAATAGTAAGGAACCCTTTCTACCTCCTCTAAGGAAGCTGGCCTCCACATGAGGGTTAAGCGTCTTTCAACTCCGAGACTGCCACCTAGTACCCAATCCAACTATAGGCTTACATCTCTTAATCTATATAACTGTTTTTGTGTTTATATCTTTTATTTATATACTCAGCTATATCTATATAAATTCACTTTTATCGCATGTAAAACTTATGGTTTCCTATTTAGGGTTAATAATTGTAACAAGTTTGGTGTTTGAATTCTCAAAAACGATCAAGTTAAAAACGTGTAGTAACACATTGTTTTCGTGATAATATGTTGTTTTTGTAACAACACACTGTCTCCGTGATCATATATTGTTTTTGTAATAACACATTGTTTTCGTGATAATATGTTGTTTTTGTAACAACACATTGTTTCCGTAATCATATATTGTTTTTGTAACAACAGATTGTTTCCGTGATCACATATTGTTTTTGTAACAGTGTGTTGTTGAAGTTAGCATACTTTTGTGTTTTAGTCAAATCTGGTATGTCAGTGTTGTGTAAGGAATCATAAATAATAACTGACAAATTAATTAAAGATAAAAATACCATTTAACCACTTTCACACGAAAAACAAGTAGTTATTTTGAAATTAAAAATTTTTGAAGATTTACAGCTAACAAAGGCTCATTCTTCACTAGGAAAAAAAGTTGTTGTAAATTAAAAAGAAACGCAAATTGTTTTCCTACAACACACACTTGTCTGATCTATAACACGATTTATTGTTGTAGCAATATAAACACACATGTGCTGTTTACTAAACTACAGCCCCCTAGTGGCACAGCGGTATGTCTGGGGACTTAAAATGCTAGAATCCGGGTTTCGATATCCGTGGTGGGCAGAGCACAGATAGCCCGTTGTGTAGCTTTGTGCTTAATTACAAACAAACTAAATTACAAAAACAATATATGGTTCACAAAACACCTTTATAGAAGAAATTTTCAAATAAACTCTAAATCTTATAACCCTTTTCAACGATTATTTGTCTGATTAGGTAAACATACGTACATACGTTTAAAAATGGAAATGTTTTTAAAATTATAAAGATCAGTACATAATTGTTTAACCGATATCTAATCTTTCATATTGTACATTTAAGATACGTTAAACTTTTCTGTGTCGGTTCTAGCACTCACCTCAACGGTAGCACATGATTTAGGTGTTGCAAATCCTTATTTTTAACAACTGATTAAAGGGATTGCAAACCGCCAGCATCACCCGCCTCTGCGAGAGCTACGTCCGGATTTTGAACAGAATAATAAGATTGACTGTCATTTTAGTAACGAAGTGTGTTTAGGATCATCTTGGTGGGAACGTTCGACCTTCAATCCCGAAGTCCGGTACACTAATCCCCACGTTCAAGCACAGCTCTGTTATTCCTTCTGTAATGTGAAATATTATGCTACGATTGTTCTTAAGCTATCATAATGTTAAGAACTTATGAATGAAAGCATAGGGAAACGTGTAGTAACGTGTCAATCATATTACACCTGGCTAACCAGCAAACTATCTTCTCCGAAGCTGGTCAAACAACCATAAGGTCAACGGAAGAAAACCACATTAATACTTTAGGAACTTTCGAGCGGAAGCAAAGAAGAAACTGTAATAAATTTTCAACCACAACAATAGTAAGATGCAAGTCTGTCACGTGTGCAGAGCTGATTACTGAGGTAAATAAATGTGTTTATTCCGTGTCTTCATTAAGCAAGATAAACACATACGAAAAGCACAGTTTATTGTAATGTTGACCTTGATGTTTTAGCACAAAGCTGCAGAATGTGCTATCGGTGTAAGGCTTTTTCTCATGAGGTGGTAGAGTATAGCTTTAATGTTTTTAAGAATTATAATTTTCCTACTGCACGCATAAGCCTTTGTTTTCGTTGTCTTGGTATATACAAAATATTTATTCCGGATACGGTTGTAATTGGCTGTTATAGTTATAAGTGGACACATACAGGCTTATGATTGGCTGTTATAGTTATAAGTGGACACATATAGGCTTATGATTAGCTGTTATAGTTATAAGTGGACACATACAGGCTTATGATTGGCTGTTATAGTTATAACGGGCTTATGTAAAATAATGATTTAAAGATATATATACATATGAGCACAAATGACATATCTATCCTGTACACATATAAACTGTGCCTTCCGTTGTATTGTAACCTTAAAAAATAGGTTTCCTACCTTCATAAAAGCTCGTGCTTTTTGATGATTTTAATTAAATATGAATTCCTCTGGTATCTCTGCTGCATGCAAAAATTATCAAAGGATAAATTATATACTAACCCAGTATTAGGCAACATCTCTGAATGGTGTTGTAAGTTAAATAGCATGTAGACTGAGACAACAGGAAAAGGTAAAACAGAGGTGATACTGGTCATCTGGAAGACTGGAGTAAATATGGTGGAAGTACGGAAGTATAGCGAAGAAGGAAGTATTTAAATCAGACTGAATCAGAGATTACTTATACAAGAATCTTGAAGATGTTTCTGGAGGAAGGACAACCTGGTGTCAAACTCCTCAAGCGGAAAAATGTTAATATTAGTGGAAGTATTATATACATATTTATATAAATATAATAGTACTGTCTGTTGCATGTTCATGTAACTACTCAGCAGGGTTTCAATGGATCTTCACCAAAATTGGTGTGGAGGTTCATTGGGCCCATGGGGGAGATACATTCAAATTTTCAGTTTTGCATTTTGCTTCTTGCGGTTTTTATGGGCGTTTTTTTGCGTTTTTTACCACTACTTCATCCCCTATTGATGGACCTTCATCAAATTTGGCATGAAGTTTTGTTGGATCCATGCGGAGGTCCATCCAAACTTGCGGTTTCACATTTTGTGTTTTGCAGATTTTATGGTTGCTTTTTACAATTACATATAAGGGAATCAACTTTTCATGTCCTATAATCACCTTTAATTAATCACGAATTTACATAACTTCCGGTCAGGAAAC
>NW_013667774.1:117665-121562 GCF_000517525.1 Limulus polyphemus
ATATAATTAATCTAAAATGCAAAATAGTAATCATGAGTGTAAAATTAACATGTAATAACATAAAAGTTACATTAAAATACCGTAATAATATTAATTAAACCAACTTAAAGTAAAAATTAAATGTATAATTAAACATAAAAATATGTTTTAACTATAAAAAAATCACAATATTATGTTGAAGCTATTTCATACCTCCTGATAATGAATAGAAACTTCACAAACATAATGAGTTTATTCTTACTCTGTATTCAACCTCAATCCCATCTAGTTTTGGGATCGGCCCCTCAGGTATACCTTCTCCAATAATTTATATCCGTCTCCCTCATGACATGACCTATCCTATCCTCAGTTCCGTTTTTTAACGCCCTCTGCTGCGTCTACCTTCGACTTCTCACTGAGATATTTTCCTCCCTTCTTTTCACGTGCCCATACCACCTCAACCAGCTTCACGTGCTCTTTCTGTTGTCTTACATACCCCAGCTCATTTTATGTCATAACTCATTATATTATCCCTTAAGGCTATTCCGATCATCCAATGTAACATTCTTATTTCCGTCCTTTCCGGCACACTTTCTTCTTTCCTTCTCAATGCCCAATTCGTGCAACAGAACTGGCCTAACTACAGTCTTATATATCTTAATTTTCTGTTTATTTGGCATTTTCTTGCCACAAACGATTCTGGAAACACTGTTAAACTTCTATCATCTACACCTTACTCTCTATCTTACTTCCATATCGCATCGTCTCGTTTTTAAGTAAGTCAAGGTATTTAACCTTATCTGTTTGGGTTATCTCCAATCTTTTATTCTGACCAATTGCTCTCCTCCTTTACCTCTATCTTCCATGTATTTACCTTAAGTCTACCACTCTCCAACTGTTCCTACCACAACCTATATCTCACCTGTAAGTTCTCCTCGTAGTGGCCACAATCACTAGATCGTCAGCAAATAACAATTTCCACAGCCCTCCTCTTCTGATATATCCTGAAAGGTTATCCATTACGGTTATAAATAAGAATGAGTTAAGAATTGACATCTGAAGCAATCTTAACTTTACTTCGAATTCATAAGAATATCCTTGTTTTATTCTTTACTCACGTCTTTACACCAAAGGAAATTGAGAAGGTGTAAAGACGTGAGTAAGAACTTTACACCTTCTTACTCACGTCTTTACACCTTCTTACTTTCCTTTCTTTACACCTTCTTACTCACGTCTTTACACCTTCTTACTTTCCTTTCTTTACACCTTCTTACTCACGTCTTTACACCTTCTTAATTTCCTTTCTTTACACCTTCTTAATTTTCTTTCTTTACACCTTCTTACTCGCGTCTTTACACTTTCTTACTTTCCTTGGATCATTCTGACAGTTTTTCCGGAACTCCTTTCTTTCCTAAACACCAATAAACGATACGCCTTCTCCGTGTCCACAAAACACCAGTATAACATTCCATTTCCCGCAACTGTCTTGCAATGAATATTGCATCAACTGTTCCTTTTCTTGGCATAAAACCAAAGTGTTTCTCATCTATTGATATGATCTTCCTTAACCGCTTTTCAACCATTCTCTCGAATATTTTAAGTACATGCTCAATTACCTTAATTGCTGTATAATTACCACATTCCAATACATCACCCTTCTGTTTAAGTATAGTTACCACTGTGTCTTCTAGAATTTTATTCACATCCCATACTACCTACACACCATATCCATACTTTCTTCACCGATATATATATATAACTCATTTGTAGACCATTAAATACCCAAGATTATTATATTGGAATTCGTGTGTTTACAATAACAACCGCGATGTCATAGTAAACAGAGTTTGATTAAATAAGCTATTTAAATATTTCAGCTTCAAACAGGCTAAAGAGAATTAGAAATTATTTCACCAGTGTAAAAATTGATAATTTCATTATTCGTAACAGAAAAATCCACCTACTTAACCAAGTGCGATATGTGTTTCATGTTAATCCTTGATCCACTACATACTTAACCAAGTACGATATGTGTTTCATGTTAATCCTTAATCCACTACCTACTTAACCAAGTACGATATGTGTTTCATCTTAATCCTTAATTCACTACCTACTTTACTAAGTGCGATATGTTTTTCATGTTAATCCTTAATCCACTACCTACTTTACTAAGTGCGATATGTATTTCATGTTAATCCTTAATCCACTACCTACTTAACCAAGTACGATATGTGTTTCATGTTAATCCTTGATCCACTACCTACTTAACCAAGTACGATATGTGTTTCATGTTAATCCTTAATCCACTACCTACTTTACTAAGTACGATATGTTCTTCATCTTAATCCTTGATCCACTACCTACTTTACTAAGTGTGATATGTTTCATGTTAATCCTTAATTCACTACCTACTTAACCAAGTACGATATGTGTTTCATGTTAATCCTTAATCTACTACCTACTTAACCAAGTACGATATATTTTTCATGTTAGTCCTTAATTCACTACCTACTTAACCAAGTACGATATGTGTTTCATGTTAATCCTTGATCCACTACCTACTTTACTAAGTGCGATATGTGTTTCATGTTAATCCTTAATTCACTACCTACTTTACTAAGTGCGATATGTGTTTCATGTTAATCCTTAATCCACTACCTACTTTACTAAGTGCGATATGTGTTTCATGTTAATCCTTAATCCACTATCTACTTAACCAAGTAAGATATGTGTTTCATGTTAATCCTTAATCCACTACCTAGTTAACCAAGTACGATATGTGTTTCATGTTAATCCTTAATTCACTACCTACTTTATTAAGTGCGATGTGCTCTTCATATTAATCCCTAATCCGCCACCTCCTTCACCAAGTACGATGTGTACTGTATGTTAATTCCTAATCCGCATTGATAAGCGTTATTTTTTATCCCTAACTTATTTTCAATAGTTTTATAACCACACTTGTATTCTGTTTGTCATCCCAGAGTTCATGGGTTGATAGTTACCTTTCATAGCTCTACCAAAATTATTAGTTTTACTTTTGACCAATACAACTTTGTTATTAATTCTAAAATAGCAAAAAAATAACATTTAACCTCGTCTTTTATATAAGTTAGACCATCGTCCCTTCCTTCAGCATGTTGTTTACCATTTGTTGACAACTCCATTTTAACCAATAAAAATGGAAGCTTTGGTTCTACCACTTCACATATACTAAGTCCACCATAAACACGCATGAGCGGCACTCGTCGCATATCGGTAAGAATGCTGGGTAGAGAAACTGGAGGCTCCCACGGATTAGTAAGAGACGCCCAGGCTGACTTTGCCTCAGAGACGGAGAAGACAAGACAGGGAAGAGGCACGTCCCACTGATCCTGATAAATCTGGAATGATCCAGATTCACTAAAGCACAACGACTTGGAGAGAGTAAAGAGTACAGGAACTGGTATGTAGTATTTATGATTACACATTTAGAGATGATTTAAACAAAGGTCTAGTCTTTTTGTCTGTAATATTTTAAACCGGAACAGGTAAAAACAAGTACATACCAAACATACTTGAAAAACATACAGTAGATATGTCACTTTACAACTGATCAGTAGGTTGAAACATGTTCTACTGATCAGCAGAATCAAACATGTTATACAAACCATTAAAATGAAACATGTTATTCAAACAAGTTTAAAGAAACATGCTTTACAAACCATTAAAATGAAACAGAGTTATAGAAAAAAGCAGATTGAAACATGATTATACAAATCAGTAGAGTTAAACATGATTATACAACCAGAAGAGTAAACATGGTTAGAAATACCATTGGAACAATCATGGTTATACATACATACCATTAGAATGAACCTGGTTTTACATAAATGCTTTTAGAATAAACATGGTTATACATACCATTATAATAAATAT
>NW_013667774.1:122508-123474 GCF_000517525.1 Limulus polyphemus
TAATTAATGTCGTCATCTGATCATTAGAACACGCAGTAATTAATGTCGTCATCTGATCATTAGAACACGCAGTAATTAATGTCGTCATCTGATCATTAGAACACGCAGTAATTAATGTCGTCATTAAGTGGGTGAAAATATTACCATGTGTTAATTGACTAAAAAGTATAACAAAGTAAGTGTTGGTAGGTTAAAGTGACCAGTAACAGATGAGCAGACAACGTCCTGAGTTGAATAAGACTAAAAGACAGCACAGCGACTTGTAAGACAATAACATATAACAGAAGACTAAGAGAAGACACAATGACTAGTAACAGACTGACATACAATCTCCTGCTTTCAACAAGTCCACGAGACGACACAGCGACTAGTAATAGGTTAACAGACAACACTCTATTTTCAATCAGACTAACAGACGGCAGAGCGATTAGTAACAGATTAACAGAAAATACCTCGTATTCAACAAGACTAGGAGACAACACAGTGGCTAGTAACACATTGACAAATAGTACTTTGTGTTCGAAAAACATAGAGACAGCAAAGTTGTTCAAACAAAAGATACCAAAAGATGTAGAGGTAAAGACATATGCAAACTAACTGCTAAAGCTGTTGAAGAAACGTATTTAACTATAGAAAGCAGTTCCATGAATATAAACACGTGTTCTATGTATTTTTAACTTCTTAAAACATCTGTGTAAAGCAGAACAAATAAATACAAGTGTAAGCAGATTTCTGTTGAGTGTGAATTATAACAAGTACAAAATTAGCATCATCTTTCACATGAGGTGTTAACTTCATGGTTGGACTTCAGTCATCTTTTACGTGAGGTGTTAACTTCAAAGGTGCATGTCAATCACCTTTCATATGAAGTGTTACTTCATGGTTGGATTTCAGTCATCTTTCACACGAAGTGTTACTTCATGGTTGGATGCCAGTCATCTTTCACACGAAGTGTTACTTCATGGG
>NW_013667774.1:124140-131689 GCF_000517525.1 Limulus polyphemus
TCATGGGTGGACTTCAGTCATCTTTCACACGAAGTGTTACTTCATGGGTTGACTTCAGTCATCTTTCACACGAAGTGTTACTTCATGGGTGGACTTCAGTCATCTTTCACGTGAGGTGTTACTTCATGGGTTGACTTCAGTCATCTTTCACACGAAGTGTTACTTCATGGGTGGACTTCAGTCATCTTTCACACGAAGTGTTACTTCATGGTTGGACTTCAGTCATCTTTCACGTGAGGTGTTAACTTCATGGTTGAACTTCAGTCATCTTTCACACGAAGTGTTACTTCAAGGGTGTATGTCAATCATCTTTCATATGAAGTGTTACTTCATGGTTGGACTTCAGTCATCTTTCACACGAAGTGTTACTTCATGGTTGGATGTCAGTCATCTTTCACACGAAGTGTTACTTCATGGTTGGACTTCAGTCATCTTTCACACGAAGTGTTACTTCATGGGTGGACTTCAGTCATCTTTCACACGAAGTGTTACTTCATGGGTGGATGTCAGTCATCTTTCACATGAAATTATTTCGTAGATGCACTTCAAACTATAAGGTTTAAACTACTTATGACATGAAGACTCAGGCAACCGATGTACCAATAACATTTTCTTAAACATAGTAATGTGGCAGTAAGAAGTAATTATAAGGTTCTTGCCAAACGCCAAGATTTTTCTATATAAACTTAACTTTTTTTTCCAGAGAAATATTGTGATTTTATTTTTAAAAAAATAATAATAATTTTATTAGTCTGAATAAAAAAAACCCTTATGACTGCACTCTCCTCGGATGTTTTTAGACTATATTTTTTATGGTTTACTAGGTTGAAGCTGGGAACATCTATTTTTTATGTCGTAAGATTTGTTTTAAAGATCTAATACGGCTTTGATATATTGTGTAGTGTTAAACTTTCGTCCTTCATATTACAAAAATCTGTAATAACTTGTTTTCGTTATTTCAAATATAGTGATTGATAAAAGGAGATAAGCTGGTGATATTATTAAATGTTTTGGCGAATGTTCAGAATAGAAACTTGCTTGACAACCATCGTAAGTGAAGGCAATATTTACAAATGTAAATCATGATAATGCAACCGGTCCACATTTCCTTCAGGCAAAGAATGCATTTACCTCGGAAATCAATACGCTCTACGTAGTCTGATAGATTTAAACGATAAAATATCGACACACATTTTTTTTTAATTGATAATCACGTGATATATTTATCCGGGAACCCTAATAATCTATTCATTTTACCTGTATCTCGTACGTATATCACGAAAAACAAAACAGTGAAAAATATAAAGCAAATTCAAAGTGATACTTTACATTGTTTCAGGAGCAATTACTTACACTGTAGTAATTATATTATGTTCACATTGTAGTAAAAGTATTAATTTACACTATTATTATTATGTTCATATTGTAGTAATTGTAGTACTTTACGTTGTAATTATTATATTACGCTAGACAGTATTTACAATAACACTAGTAAATGTAGTACGTTACATAGAAATTACTATGTTACGTTCACATTGTAGTAACTGTGGTATATTACACCGTAGTAGCTGTGGTACATTACACTGCAGTAACTGTAGTACTTAACACTGTAGTGAGTGTAGTACTTAACACTGTAGTGAGTGTAGTACTTAACACTGTAGTGACTGTAATACATTACACTACAGTAACTGTAGTACTTAACACTGTAGTAACTGTGGTACATTACACTGCAGTAACTGTAGTACTTAACACTGTAGTGACTGTAATATTTAACACTGTAGTGACTTTAATACATTACATTGCAGTAACTGTAGTACTTAACACTGTAGTGACTGTAATACATTACACTGCAGTAACTGTAGTACTTAACACTGTAGTGACTGTAATATTTAACACTGTAGTGACTTTAATACATTACATTGCAGTAACTGTAGTACTTAACACTGTAGTGACTGTAATACATTACACTGCAGTAACTGTAGTACTTAACACTGTAGTGACTGTAGTACATTACACTGCAGTAACTGTAGTACTTAACACTGTAGTGACTGTAATACATTACACTGCAGTAACTGTAGTACTTAACACTGTAGTGACTGTAGTACATTACACTGCAGTAACAGTAATATTTTACACTATATTAAGTGTAGTACATTACGCTGTAGTGACTGTAATACATTAATAGAAGTTTTTCATGTAGACACTGGTATTGTATATATCTTAACCCAGGATTTCGTAATTTGAGTATTTTAATTAATTAATTCTCATAGTTAATTAACATCACTCAGCCGGAAAATGAAGAGTGACCTATTTTCTATAGCGGATGTGTTTAATCTAAACAGACTTATATCTTTCGGAAGATAGTAAATCATGCTAGGACTGTCGTAATTCATATTATTCTGGAATAGTCGGAAATTGCTTATTAACATATTAATTAAGTACACAAATCCACCAAGAATACGGAAAAAACCAAGGAAAGCAACAAGGAAACAATGAATTCTCGCGGAAAATGTGTCTTTTAAAATACTAATTAACGAGGAAGTTAGGGTTTTAGCAATACGATCTATATTTAACATGTAGCGAAGAAAGTTAAAAAATGTCCATGATAGATGTATGTCAGTTGATGATGATGGCGAGTCAGTTGATTAGAGATTTGAATAAGGTAGTGAGAAGGTGAAACAATTGATAAGAAAGCTAGTCAGATGGTGAGAGAGTTGAGTCATTTGGTGAGAAAGTGAGTCAGTTGGTAAGAGGTTTGAATCATTTGATGAGATAGTTGAACAGTTGGTAAGAGGATTGAATCATTTGATGAGATAGTTGAACAGTTGGTAAGAGGTTTGGATCATTTGATGAGAAAGTGAGTCAGTTGGTAAGAGGTTTGAAGCATTTGGTGAGAAAGTGAGTCAGTTGGTAAAAGGTTTGAATCATTTGATGAGATAGTTGAACAGTTGGTAAGAGGATTGAATCATTTGGTGAGAAAGTGAGTCAGTTGGTAAAAGGTTTGAATCATTTGATGAGATAGTTGAACAGTTGGTAAGAGGATTGAATCATTTGATGAGAAAGTGAGTCAGTTGGTGAGAGGTTTGAATCATTTGATGAGATAGTTGAACAGTTAGTAAGAAAATTGAATATTTGGCGGGACAATGGATAAACCGATGAGAAGATTTATCACTTGGGAAGAGAGTTGAGCCAGTAAGTGACTCTAGATGGTTAATTAAGGGTTCCTTTATCTGTCGGTACTTTAGGCAACCCAGCGTTTCCTTTGACTTTGGTTCCTAAATGGATGTTTAATTCTAGATGACACCCATTTCTGTGAGGGTGAACTTCAACTGTCACACTCCACGATTCACTCTGTTCCATTTTTCAGATGATATTAATTCAATGAACCTCTTTGTCATATTACTTTTCTTTATTGTTGTAAAACATAAGCACTAGCTGCTTAAAGTTTCTAGAAATTATATACTTTATTTAAATTTTCCATCGTGTTGGGTATTTAGATTATAGAGTGATATCATCAATAGATTATAGAGTGATATAAGCGTTAGATTATAGAGTGTTATAATCATTAGATTATAGAATGATATCATCATTATATTATAGAGTGTATAGGTATTATAATAATTAGATTATAGAGTGATATCATCATTAGATTATAGAGTGTATAGGTAATATAATCATTAGATTATAGAGTGTTATAATCATTAGATTATAGAGTGTATAGGTAATATAATAATTAGATTATAGAGTGATATCATCATTAGATTATAGAGTGTATAGGTAATATAATTCATTAGATTATAGAGTGATATCATCATTAGATTATAGAGTGATATCATCATTAGATTATAGAGTGTATAGGTAATATAATAATTAGATTATAGAGTGATATCATCATTAGATTATAGAGTGTATAGGTAATATCATCATTAGATATAGAGTGATATCATCATTAGATTATAGAGTGATATCATCATTAGATTATAGAGTGTATAGGTAATATCATCATTAGATTACAGAGTTCACAGCTAATATCATCATCATTCACTTAGGTAAATCTGACTCCTACAATCACGGGTTTAAACCCGTCAGAGCTGACACTGCACCAGCTTAGAGCAAGCGTAGTATTAACTTTAACTATATCTATTGGAACTTGATTCTGTTCTATAGTTTACCGATTTAATGAACCTTCCCGGCTTAGTTCCACCCAAACATTTGTTTGTTGTTAAACGAGAATTTGTCAGATGTACTACCTGCGTCGCAGGGATCGAGCCCCGAGTTTGAGTGTTATTGAGCCACCTGGTTGGTCTATTTTTCGCTATTCTACTCACGGAAAATCAAAATAGAGTAATAAGTAACAAAAATATATTACATAAACGAAAATAACGTATTTTACTTTATAACTTTACCTCAAGACATTGAGTTATAACGTATCTTACTTCATAACTTTACCTCAAGACATTGAGTTATAACGTATCTTACTTCATAACTTTACCTCAAGACATTGAGTTAAATAATCTTCTGTAAAGTTTAGGAATTTTAATTTTTCTATTATAGGTGGCGCCAATGCAACAGTTTATTTTTATGTTTGTTTGTTTGTAGTTAAGCACAAAGCTACACAAAGGGATTTCTATGCCCTGCCCACCACTGGTATCAAAACCCAGTTCATACCGCTGCGCCACAGGGGGCAGTTTTTTATCGTTAAAAAAATTCAATATAGGATATGAAATACAAGTGATTGTCAACAAGTTAGATGTCAACTTAACAATTGATAACTTAGATGTAAAATTATATTAGTAAGTGAATAGATTAAGTAATTTAATTTACTTGTTGTTATTTTAGGATTTTCGAACAAAAATACCCAAGAACTATCTGTGCATAGCTGTCCCTTATTTTAAACTACTGATAAGAGGAAAGGCAACTGGCTAATAGCAACTACCGCCAACTCTTGGGCTACTCTTATCTAACCGTCCTCTTATAGCGTATCCCCGTTCATAAACTTCGGAGTTCGTTTTTTAGGTAACGGGACTCGAACCATAGGCCCTTCGATTCATAGTCCAAGCATCCCATGCTTGTCTCCTGTAATTTTGATTAAAGACTCTTTTACCTTTTGACGACGCCATAGCTCAAATTAATTTTTTTTAGTTTCTAAGATCGGAAACGTTATAGATTTTCTTAGGATAAAACACGAATAAATCAGGTTTCGATACACGTTGCGGGCAGATCACGGATAGCCTATTGTATAGCTTTGTGCTTAACCACAACCAAAGCAAACCAAACTAGAACATCTAAAAGCCAGATTTTGTAGGAAACGCAAACAGTAACGAACTCTTGAATGAGAAATAATTTCCCCGAAAGGGGTTCGAAGGCCGCATAGAGGGGTCACCTGTTTTAAACATTCGCACCACTATACAATAGTGTGTTTTCTATCAGTCAGTCAGTAGACACTAAAATGACGTCACATGAGGGACGCTGTCGCGACATAAGTAAAACGTGCGCACGCCATGAATCATGAGAATGATAATTCAATCTGTAGGCTACAACACAGCACGACATATGAACTTCAAAAGCAAGAAATAAAATATTTGTGACTCTTAATTTTGGTTTTATTTACTCTTTGAACATAACATTGTTTTTAACACATGAAGATAAACAAACAGTTTCCATTACTAGTCGAACTTATACTGAATATTGATTACTAAAACACTCAGTAACATAATGCTTACTCCACCCCCCACCCCGATGGGTCAACGGTAATTTTACAAATTTGCATTTCTAAGACTTGGGTTTCAATTTCCCTCGATGGACAGAGCGCAGATGTTTTCGTTAACAAATCAACAACATGATATTACCAATTAAATCATATTGATCCATTATTGAAAAATCGATATATGTTGATTAAACACTTTCATGGCTATTCAGTTTGTTATCAAGAATTTTATAAATAGACCAAATGCTCGTGCTTTGTGAGAGAGCGAAATGTTAGGTGGTCGATTGGGACGTAACTAAATTAAGGAATGTAAAAAAAATATTTGGAATAATGTTTTAACCAATTTATAAAATACACAACCTTTTAATTTATGTCATCACAATATAGTACGGCACATAAAAAAGCAAAACAGAATACATAACAGGAATGTATTAATGCATATAATTAAACAGAACTGCATATTTTACCACAGAACTTCCCGTAACTGAGAATGAACAAAAAAACTACTGTTTTATTCTCTTGATATACTGTTTATGGTTGACTTGCTTAATGAGTTAGGCTTTATTCTTGCTAAGCTCATAAACACACATCTGTTACTTAGCAGAATTAATGCTTAACGTCCCCAGTTGACCAATAACCGAGATTAGAATACAAACTTAATTGACGCGATAAATAAATTAAGTTATACTGTTTTGTAAGCGCACGAAATGAAGGGACGTCAACTGGGCTAAAAGGTGAAAACAACAACTCATTGCTCACCTCCTACTGCGTAGTGTGATGCAACTTCGACATTTTTTTTCTCGGATATTCGCGTAAAACTACTCAAAAAATATCTGTACTAGCCGTCCCTAATTTTGAGTTTATAGACCAGATGGAATGCAGCTAGCTGGTCAACAGCTCCTGTGACTCTTAGGTTATTTTTTTTGTGACCGAATAGTAGGATTTGGTTGCCACCCTTACATAGACGTTGCGTAGTTTCTATTGAAACGATTTTGAAGCCTCACTACGTCGTTACAGTCCACGTCATCAAGTCCAATCTTGTTCTATCTGAAGTCTGTGCGTTCTGATAATAGCTTTGCTGCGTGGTTTCATTGCACAAAAATTCCGAGTCACTGCGTCTTGTTATCTCGACAATATATTTGTGTAGGAAAAATATTTATACCCGTTTCATTCTCCAGCTGCTTGAGGTAGGCGGCGGGTGTTGGAATATCTTACTGAAATGTTTATTTTGATGAACCTTTACCATGTGGACTTCGTTTCTAGACGGAAATCCTTCTTGACTATGTGTATTACAAGTTCGTATTTAATGTAAGGAAATTAGTCTTTCCGCTTAAAGCGGGAATTTATCGAGTACTTGTTTATATTTGTTCAATTAACCCGAACACCAATTAAAACGTACTCTCTCCTTTTAATTCAACGTTAATTAATCTTCAAATAATCCAAACACCAGTTAATCTGTACATATTCCATTTAATTCAATGTTAACTAGTTTCTGAGTAACCCAAACACCAGTTAATCTGTACTTCTCTATTTAATTCAACGTTAACTAATTTCTGAGTAACACAAAAACCAGTTAATCTGTACATACTCAATTTAATTCTACGTTATCTAGTCTCTGAGTAACCCAAACACCAGTTAATCTGTACTTCTCCATTTAATTCTACGTTAACTAGTTTCTGAGTAACCAAACACCAGTTAATCTGTACTTTTCCATTTAATTCAATGTTAACTAGTTTCTGAGTAACCCAAACACCAGTTAATCTGTACTTCTCCATTTAATTCAATGTTAACTAGTTTCTGAGTAACCCAAACACCAGTTAATCTGTACTTTTCCATTTAATT
>NW_013667774.1:132633-148842 GCF_000517525.1 Limulus polyphemus
TTCAATGTTATCTAGTTTCGTTTGGGTTACTCAACCAGTTAATCTGTACTTCTCCATTTAATTCTACGTTATCTAGTCTCTGAGTGACCCAAACACCAGTTAATCTGTACTTCTCCATTTAATTCAACGTTAACTAGTTTCTGCAACACTAATTAAAATGATCTAACTAGTACTGGAGTAATCGTTTCAGAAATTATTCTGTCTATTTTCTTGTAAGTTTGAAAATAAAAACCAACTGTTGACAAATGTAAATAATTTCAAGTAAAGCAGATCTCTCTAAGATTATTTCAAAGTCTCCAAACGCTCTAATAACTTTCTGCTTGTTCTAGATCTTTACAAAGTTTTATTCTCTAAAATAAAAATTCTGCAGGGTCGACCGAGTTTTATTGGAGTTTCTTGTGCGATACCGTTTTTTATGGAACATAACCCACGTGAAGAACATAATAAACATTGATGCGAAAAATCGTATTCTTCGAGTAACCTATAAAACTTGAGAGTGCCCTGTCGACTGGCACACGAAGTTTAAAAAGATGTATTACATTTCTATCAAATATTTATATAGAAAGGGGTTTAGTCTATGCGTTAATTCAATCTGCAGAATTTTTATTAAGTTTCAAAAAGCAAAAAGTAAAAAGATATCAAAATTTTACTGAACTGTAACTTTCCGCCTTGTTTAAACTTAAAGATTAGCAAGCCCTACCAACGTATAGACAGAATAAGATTCATTAATGTGTGTGACGTTTTTTTTCTATTATTTGTTTTCAATTTGAAATAATTCTATGAAACTCAATTAAGGTAAAATACAACGTACCATTTTTTGTGAAGTTGGACTTTAGATAAAGTTAAACACGATGTACAATTATTTTAAAATTTAACTTTAAATAAAGTAATACACGACTTACTATGATTTTAAGGTTGGATCTTAGATACATTATAAAACATTGAAATTAAAGAAAATATGATCATATGTCAGCCATACTATATCTACTATATCTAGTGCCGACGAGGCCTTTCGCGTAATAGCAGAACTCATCAAGCCGGGTGGCACACAGCAGATATAACAATGGTTGAGACGCTATCATATCATCTATCACTTGAACAACTACTTTTTCGGCGTAATCTAGATTAATTTAGTGACCTGTACTTTTTGACACCTTATTTAAGTCATTATATATCAGAAGTATGTTTATAATGTTTTATTAACATCAAATTCTTTATTATAAATATTATTTTATATTACTTGACGTAGAGTTTGACTTTAGATAATCTAAAGTAAAACATGACTTACCATGATTTTAAACTTAGTTTTGTTCGACAAATTATTGTTTCGGAACTGCCCCCTAGTGGCACAGCCGTATGTCTGCAGACTTACAGCGCTAGAATCCGAGTTTCGATACTCGTGGTTGGCAGAGCACAGATGACCCAATGTGTAGCTTTGTGCTTAATTACAAACAAACAAACAATGTTTCGCATAGGGTTAAATGAGCAAAGCTTTCCCTAATTTTTAAACATATAGACAAAATGGAGGGCATTAGACCGGACTTACGATCTATTTGCTATTAGAGACATTTTATGTTAACTCCGTGGAATACATGTATATATAGCGTTTTGTGTGTATGGTTTCAACTTACCAAATCAAAAACTACTGGCGATAAAAAGAACAAAAAACTGACGAAGTAGAGTCAAATATTTCTTAGTGGAAACATATCTACTAGTAGTAAAAACATACCTACCACGTTGTCAATAGGATTCTATCGTAACTGAATCAACCTGTGTGGACTTTTGACAAGGAAAGAGAATTATTTAGAGTTTTAGATACAATTGTGATATCCTATAGTGTAAATAATTTTTGTACGTATATTTCACTTGTTTTGAATATATTATTTTAAAACAAGTGGCTTGTGTGCTGTCTGTTTATTGTCGACTTTATCGCCAACAAATCAGAGACACCTGCTGTAGAAGAATCTTCAGCTAACATGTACACAAATCTCTGACACATGTAATGCGCGAAAAAATTCACATCTTTTCAGATAAAAGTTGTTTTTAGATAAAAGTAACGCAAAATTATTTGAAGTTTTGTGATTTCTTATAAAAATAAAAACACTTGAAACAAAGCTGTTTACTTTGTTAAAATTTTGTAAAATGTATGTAAAAAGAGATGAGAAAAAATAATTTCTTATTGCGTAAGATATTATGTCAGTAACAATCTTAAATTGTCGAACATTGTTTACAAAACATAGAAAATATGAAAACTGATTCGGATTATTTTAAAATATATTTGGTTAATTTCCTAATTGACTTTCCTAGAAAATTTAAGCAATAGTCTAATTTATGAGAAACAGACAATTAGCATTTTCTAAAATAATTTCGTGAAAAGCCCAGGTTTACTTCAATAATTATCAATTATTATACCTATTTAAACATTTTGTATGTCAATCATCTGTATATTTTGTAAAAACAAGAGGGAATCCTCAATAGCCGCGGCACTCGAAATTCTTTTAGGCAGGATTAGAGTAATTAATCTATGAGATCTTGGGCGTGGTCAAATACGTCAATCAAAAAGGTTTGATCTCCGGTGTCCAAAGCTGTAATTAGATCTTAAATCGGTCAAGAGATGACGGAGCTACGAGTTAAAAGTATTTGGAAACCTCAGAGCCATTCTATGAGCCGCTATGTTGCGGGTAACACTGAAACAGAACAAATCCAAGTATGTTAGCTTTGTTTATTGTAAAGCACAAAGATACACAATGGGCTATCTGTGCTCTACCCACCGCGGATATAGAAACCCTAGCGTTGTCAGTCCACCAGGGAGGAAAAGGGGGGGTATTTTTTTTAACGCCGAAGTTTGTAATTTACTGATCACATTAAGAATCACTTACATTTTTAATACCTGCAAGAGTATAAAACATATTTTTATTTGGATTATGATTTACATCACTTCAAATTAATTTTAAGGCAGAAACCCTTTTAAATTTGGTTATTAACTCAACTAATAATGCATAAAAAAACTAACTTCCAAAGGCCTTGTATTAAAAACGTTCAAAATAACCGCATTTTGACTATACACTCACAATTTTCATGTTTGCTACAAAGAAATACAATTCCTCCGTGCATGTTAAACATTATTTTCTGTATTTTCTTTCCTATGAATGGCATGCACGTATCAAAGTTATGTTTACATTAAAGTCACCGGCTGGATAGATCCAAAATTATGTTCACACTAACCTCACTGATTGGATGGATAAGTTTTATAGGCCTTCTTTTGTTGAAATTATAATATTTCCAGATAACGAGCACGTAACTACTGAGATGATGTTGAACTGAAGATTTAAAATTTACAAAAAAAAAAAACACGGTTACTTCATCAGACCAAATCTATGAAAGAAACGTCCACCGGTAAGTTTATAGAATTACAACGCTAAAATCCTAGGTTCGTTTCCCCGTGGTAAACAAAGTGTAGATAGCTTATTGGGTAGCTTTGCACTAAGAAAACAATAGTCCCAACAATTGAAAAAAATATTTTTGTCAATTATTTTCTTAAGGTCTTAGATATGCTATTTATATAGACAATCAGTTCTACATTCGGCCTCCTGGTGGCACAACATGAGAGTTATAATGACAAAAATCATGGTTTAATGCCCACGGTTGGCACAATGCAGGTAACCCATTGTGTAGCTTTAGATCTAAACATAAAGGAACTAATAAACTTTTTGTAACATTTATTACTCATGTCCATTATTAAAGTACAAAAACGCTCAAAGTTAACTCCTACGTATCAATCCAATGAACCAATTCATTCATTTTTGAACACTTTAAATTGTGTTTCATGGCTTATTCTATCGCACCAGATACAATACAAATTAGGCTTCATGGCTCACTGTATTGCACCAAACACACTAAAAGTGTAAATCATGGTTCACTATATTGAACCCAAATACAGTAAAAAGCACTTTGAATTTTACGACATAAGATATACTTTGAAATGGTAACGTCGTACAATTCTTCGATAACTGTAAAAATACAGTAGTTTTTCTTTAAAGACGTCACCAGCAAGTTTAATTAGAGGAATAAGCTTTTCTAGTTACGACCCACATTACTAGTAGGCTTAGTAGTCGATAAATTCAATCTATACTGAAGCCATAACAATAAAGGGATTAAAATATATCATAACCTTTATTTCTACAGACTTTAGACATCAGTGAGAGAGAATTAGCCTCGTGGCTTTTAGAATTTTCAAAGCAGAGTTTGAGATTACTACATTAAGAGTAGATGCTATTGTTCGGTGATATTTGAAATATCTACAAGAACAACATCAATCACTTATGCATTACGAACGGTCGTCAATCATCTTCCGCAACTTAAACTCAAAGAACATCATGTTGGAGCAGAAGCCGCTACTTTGAGTTACAGTTATGAACATCAGACAGATTCTGATACACAAGTCAGGAGGAAGCATATATTTGACCCGAAAATGATAAACGATCTAATGAATAGTATTAAAATAAAAATAGTATGGGTAATATGGCCAACTGCTTCAATAAAAAGTCAACGACTCAAAGATATCGCGGCAATGTGCTTTTTATTTTCAACAGTGATCAATATTTCGACTTTGAATCGTTCGAAAACGAGATATATTTAAATTAAAGTATTTTTTTTTACAAAAAGACGTGTGGGTGATAATATTGGTAAATATTAAAGTTTTAATTGTTACAGATTTGTATATAATTTTCTATTACTTAATAACTTGCAAATAAAACAAGGGGTAATTAATTCAATTCAAAGAACAAAATATTTTAACGTTTACAAGTATGATATTTATTATATCGTCTACAACTAGACACTCTAAAATGAGTAAAGAAACAAGAAAGGAAATAGTGTCTACAGTATTTTCTCAATCTACAAATCCCTATTTTGACTTCAATGAAATTGACAAGTTCTATGGACATGAGGTCAAAATTCCAGGCCTAATTTGTTTGCGTTTTTAAAATTCCTAGTTGTAGGCTTGAAAATATAATATTTGCATTTTGATTCCACTTGTTTCTGTACTTTTTGACGATCCCTATTCCCATTTTTAAATTAACGATTTTTTAATTATCTTGTTTCTTAAGTTTTATGTCCATTTATGGTGAATAAATTTTAAGCTGTATACGTGTATATACATTCAGTTGAACGTTACATGTTTTTCAACAGTTTACTGCTACAATGGCTACTGAGCCAAGTGGTTTTGTGCCCGAGGTTTCGTGTAAACACGCGTTTAACAAGCATCGAGTACAAAGGACGACTTTCACAACAACAACATCACATATATTATGTATTTATAGCCACGTAGATTCAACGTTCAATGAAAAATAATCAAGTTTTAAATAGGTCATGAAAATTCACAGCATTTCATATAGCATTATCTGCCTAGTTTTCGGAGCATGATACAAGCCAATTTTACTATAGGCTTGTGAAACAAAAATATGAATAATAATAATAATATAACACTAAAATACGCACTCACAATTTTAACGAAGTAAAATAGAAACAAAGTACAACAGTGAACTCGAGAAACGATGAATTCTCAGTTTCCAAATAATGCCCATGAGTTACACAAATTATTTTCCAATTAATACACATTAGTAAAACGCCAGATTTTTCCAATGGCGGAAAGTGAAGTACTTGAGAGTGAAAACAACGAAGATGCTTGAATTAATTTTAAAACTACTCTATAACATACTCATTCTTTACTACTGTCCAGGTTTCAGTAAAATATTCGTAGCCGTTGTGTAGCAGTTTGTAAAACTATAATCAATAATAATAATAAAGCTGAAGACACTGTTGTAACTATACACATTGTTTACTCTAATTAAATACAGCATTTTCAACTTGTATAAGGGTGCTTAAATAGCTTCTACATTTCTCCAATGCTTTAATGGTTTCAGAAAGAGGAAATCTGACTTTCAAGAATCAATTTTATATTTTCGTTGACGAGGAACCCACTTTGAGACTAATAATAATGCTTGGAGACGACTTGAATGGTTAATGAAGAAAAACTTTAATATAAGTTTAACATAACAGTAAATGTACAACGTTTCGACAAGGCTTTGTCATCATCGTTATCAACTTTATGTTTGCCCTACAACCTTCGCAGGAGTTTATTTAGTAGCTGTGCATAGATTTTGGCGCAGTATACCTAGCCGTTTTTGATGTAGGCTTCAGTGCTTGAATTGCTTCGAAAAGAAACTTGGCCAGTAGCCAAGAATCTCTTTCAAGAATCAACATAAAATAGTCCTAAGATCTGCGCAGGAGTTTTCTTTTAGTAGGTTTTCCCAGCTTTGAATAAAGTATTCATAGCCGTTTTTTTAAAAGAAAGTTATTCTACAGTGTTTCCTGTAATCGCTTCGTTCCTCATTACTTTTAAGCATTAATTCAATAGAATCTATTATGTAATAGTATTTTTAACTATTTTAGCATAGCGTCTCATAGAATGGTTCTGAGTTTTTCAAGCACAAACGTTTAGCTCATAGCTCCCTCATCTCTGGCCCAGCATGGCCATGTGGTTAGAGTACTTGACTCGCAGTCTGAGGGTCGCGGGTTTGAATCCTCGTCCTACCAAACATGCTCGCCCTTTCAGCCGTGTGGGTGTTATAAAGTGACGATCAATCCCACTATTCGTTGTTAAAAGAGTAGCCCAAGAGTTGGTGGTGGGTGGTGATGACTAACTATATATATATATATATAGATAGATAGATAGACGGATAGATAAATGGCACAGAAGCTCTGAAACAAATTTAAGAAACAAAAAACACTAGATAAGATGGTAATAAAATCTAGGAAATGACGTTTCGGGCCTAAAGCTTTCTTTAGGTGATGTTTGTTAAAGTCGAATATACAGAAAGAGGCAACAATAGGAGAACATACGAAACGGGTTCGAAGCTTCGTATTTCTTTACACCTTTTCTTCTGCTTCTCTTTCACTTACGCCATTTCTTTACACTTTTTTTTTCTGCTTCTCTTTCACTTACGTCATTTCTTTACAACTTTTTCTTCTGCTTCTCTTTCACTTACGCCATTTCTTTAGATCTTTTTTTCTGCTTCTCTTTCACTCATGTCATTTCTTTACACCTTTTTCTTCTGCTTCTATTTCAATTACGTCATTTCTTTACACCTTTTTCTTCTGCTTCTCTTTCACTTACGTCATTTCTTTACACCTTTTTCTTCTGCTTCTCTTTCACACATGTCATTTCTTTACACCTTTTTCTTCTGCTTCTATTTCAATTACGTCATTTCTTTACACCTTTTTGTTCTACTTCTTTTTCACTTACGTCATTTCTTTACAACAATTGATTCACCAGTATTGTTTCGCACATTCTCCTATTGTTACCTCTTTATTGATATTTAAATATGCTCTGAAACGTCGTGTCAAATTGAATTTTCCTACATTTTATTACCATCGTATCTAGACCCTTTTTTTCTTTCGTAAACCATTCCAAGAATGTCCATTTTATATTCTCCTTTTCTCCAAATAATTAGTCTTTTATTATCTTCATCTTCTCGTTAAACGTATAAAGTTCACGATGAAGTCAAATCTCTAAAATAACAGTTAAATAATTTATATCCTCTCTACTAGAATTATCAATATTTTTTTATCATAGCAAGCAACTTACATGAAACTAGAAACTCACTGAATAATGAATGTTGTTAACGAGCTACTCTGTTCTCACTTATAGTGATTAAAATGCATTGGTTTATCAGCTGTCTACTCTTGCTGTTAGAGAATAGTTTCGGCCCAATTTATCGTTTGTTCTTCCATGGCGATATTTCACGTCCTTCACCTCAACCTAGACTAGAACCTAAAAGGTATACTACACGAACGTACGGTATTCTTGATAAAGAAAACAGCTTAATCTTAACCAAACGTGTTAAATACTGAACTTTATGTTGAAGACGTTTTTTTTTCTGGTTGTATTTTTTTTCTATTGAACATATTTAGTTGCTTATTTTATTTCGTTATTTAAAAATAAAATCGATATGAATTCTTAATATCAGCTATCTCATAAAGTAAGGGCCAGAAGTGGCCAAGGGATTAATAACTGTGGATTATGAATCGCATATTGTTACCACCACCACACAACACATCAACACGTGCACTGAACATTTTGTAAAGGTGAGTGCATTATAAAGTAAGAGCCAGGAGTGGCCAAGGGATTAATGACTGTGGATTATGAATCGCATATTGTTACCACCACCACACAAAACATCAACACGCGCACTGAACATTTTGTAAAGGTGAGTGCGTTATAAAGTGACGGTCAAATCCCATAATTCTATTAAAGTGAAGCAAGAGTTGACGGCGTGGACTAGCTGTGTGTTATACGTATGGGATTTTTACTTGGCTTCCTGTAGTGGTGATCTGTGTGTAATACATATGGGGTTATTACAGGGCTTCCTGTTGGTGATCTGTGTGATATATGTATGGGGTTATTACAGGGCTTCCTGTTGGTGATCTGTGTGATATATGTATGGGGTTATTACAGGGCTTCCTGTTGGTGATCTGTGTGATATACGTATGGGGTTATTACAGGGCTTCCTGTTGGTGATCTGTGTGTTATACGTATGGGGTTATTACAGAGCTTCCTGTAGTGGTGATCTGTGTGTTATACGTATGGGATTTTTACTTGGCCTCCTGTGGTGGTGGTTTATTATTTATACTTATTGGGTTTTTCTCTAGGCTTCCTGTAGTGGTGATCTGTGAGGTTTTCGGTTGTAGTCTTTTTCCAAAGGATTTGAAAAGCTTGTACCATTGATGCTTCTAATTTATTCTTCTGAGTTATTCAGCTGCCAAGAAACATGGTTGATTAACAGCAGGAGCTGTTTTGTAGTTCATGTAAAAACTTCCTTGCGGTGGAAAGTTCTGGTTCTGATGAATTTATAGTTAGAACTTACGGTTCTCATTATTTTGATGATGGCGCCAAACAATTATATAAAGTAATTTTTATATGCTCCCTTTCTTCGTTTAAATAGATTCATTTAGGATCATCCCTGATACACCTAATCTGTCGTCAGTGAACGTTAAAACGAGATTGTTTGTATAATGAACAACACTGAATAATATGAACTGAAGAATATAACTGTGTGTCTATTATTATCATTATAGATAACGTTAACTAAGGAAGAAAAGCGTTAGATATTATTATCGATAAATACGACATTATTTGAAGAAGAATGTGTACGTACTATTATAAATACGGATGATATTAATTAAAGTAGAAGGGTATACAAGTATATTTATAATATTCTTGTAATAATGAAATGGTGCAAGAATGTCTATACATACATCAGAATAAACGTTTCTTATTGAAACGGCCCTCCAGTGGCACAGCGGTATGTCTGCGGACTTACAACGCTAAAACCGGGCTTCGATACTCGTGGTGGGCAGAGCACAGATAGCCCATTGTGTAGCTTTGTGCTTAATTACAAACAAACAAATCATCTTATTGAAATGTAGTTCAAATGAGGATACAGTTTTAATTGAAATTTCATAAATACAATTATTTCATTAATAGACGTAATAAATTGAAGTTATTTATTCGATTGTAAATTTTTAAATCAATCGAAAATCACTTCTGTTCTTGTCAAGAATTTCTGTCATTTTATCGTGTTTGCGAACGCTTTCATTATAATGAAATTATAAATAAATTGATAATAGTTTTTACGAACATTCGCCGGAAGAGACCGTTATATTAGCAGAACTGAAACTATCATATAATTAAATAAGGTATTGAAGCCTTAATTACTTAAAGAAACGTTAGACTTATACACGTAAATCGAAAGAGTATATGCTCAGATGACGTAACAGACAGAGAATTACTACTGGCGTGGACATGAAAGAGTATAATTAGTATAAAAGTAAAATTAGATTAAGTATGTCATAAACTTAGGGTATCAGATCAAAATCAACATTAATAATCGAAAGAAATGAAATAATTTGTAAGCAATTTTATATAAAAATAATGTTACTTTTACTGTTTTAACATAACAGAATGATAATGTTACTTCTACTGTTTTAACATAACAGAATAATAATGTTACTTCTAGTGTTTTAACATAACAGAATGATAATGTTACTTTTACTGTTTTAACATAACAGAATGATAATGTTACTTCTAGTGTTTTAACGTAAGAGAATGATAATGTTATTTCTAGTGTTTTAACATAACAAAATGATAATGTTACTTCTACTGTTTTAACATAACAGAATAATAATGTTACTTCTAGTGTTTTAACATAACAGAATGATAATGTTACTTTTACTGTTTTAACATAACAAAATGATAATGTTACTTCTACTGTTTTAACATAAAAGAATGATAATGTTACTTCTAGTGTTTTAACATAACAGAATGATAATGTTACTTCTAGTATTTTAACATAACAGAATGATAATGTTACTTCTAGTGTTTTAACATAACAGAATGATAATATTACTTCTACTATTTTAACATATTGGTCCATCTCGGCTGTCCCATCCTCTAAACTAAATTGAAATTATTGATTAATAAATAAATAAAAATAAATCTTACAGCCAGCTCTTATCATTCATATAGTTATCAAGCTTTCTCTTAAACTCACTTAAATTTTGTGCTTTCACAACATCCGAAGACAACCAATTCCAAAGACCAACCACCCTGTTAGCAAAATATTTGTTTTCCCTATTCCTAGCATTCTCACTGTTAAGTATGAAAAAAAGATGATGCATCAACACTAGTAGCTCCCTTTACAATCTTAAACACCTCAATCAGGTCCCCTCTAACTCTTCCTTTTTCGAGAGAAAACAATTTGGGTGATTTCAACCTCTCCTTGTATGACAACCCCTCCATCGCAGCCAATAATGTAGTAACCTTCCTCTGAACCCTTTCCAACAATTCACTGTTTTTTTGTTGTTTTTTTCTAATGTAAGGAGCCCAAGAGTGAACACAATATTACAAATGTGGCCTAAGGCCGAACCAGTGAGCTATTCAATGAGATTATAACATATTTAGGCTTGAATTCAATATTTCTGTAGATATAACCTAAAATCCTGATTGCCCTACCATTAGCAACAGCACACTGATCTACTATTACACCAAGATCCCTTTCTTTCATGACATTGTTAAGGTTATTTCCATCCAAATTATACTATAATTCAAATTATGATAACCCACATACATTATCTTGCATTTCTTATAATTAAAACCTATCTGCCATTTATTTGGCCATTTCACTAAATGATCTAAATCCTTTTGTAAATCAGCAGCATACTTTTCACAGCTAGCAACACCCAAGACCTTAATATCATCTGCATTGATGTAAATTAAAAAGAGCAAAGATCCTAAGACTGAGCCCTGAAGTACCACACTTGTGACATTAATCCAGTTTGACTAAACTCCATTTGTAATAACCCTCTGCTTTCTTCTATCCAATTTGCTAACTTTTCTCCTACATCTATAGAGATATTTTTACCAGCCTTTTATATGGCACCTTGTCAAGTGATTTTTGAAAATCCAGATACACCAAATGTACACCCTTACCCTCATCTACATAAGCAGTAACCTTTTCAAATAATGTCAAAAGATTTGTAAGGCAAGATTTTACCTTAGTGAAACCATGTTGGCTGGCTATCCAATAAAATTCTAAACTTTGTTAAATGACTTTGCAAAGCATCTTTATTCAGACTTTCTATAACTTATGTAAGACTAATGGGTCTGTAATTACTGTGATAAATAGGAGTTACATTAGCTAACTTACAAGCCTCCGGTACCTGCCCACTATTCAAAGACTGACAAAAAATAGTAGTAAGTGGCTCACATATCCAATCGTTAACCTCCTTCACAACACTTGGAGAAATATTATCTGACCTTGAAGCCTTATCGTTCTTTAAACTTCCCAATGTTTTCAAGATTAGAATTAACGCAGTGAGTGTCGAAATATATATAAAAAAATGTTTAATGAATTTTGTTCTTTTAATTTTTTTTTTGTTTTTGACATAACGAAAAACGCCACTGGTGGTGTGTTCTAGAAACATTTACATTTAACTCTAAATGTAACCAAACGATTTTCAATCCTTTCCACATTAATTATGTATTTGATAATTTATTTATTTGTTTAATATCTATTTGATTAACTTATTAATCTATTATTTTTGTAAATATTTTCATAACATATAAAGCTAACTCTGTTACCACGTCTTTCTCGTAATGGTTTCACATTAATCATTTTGAGGTACAGTAAAAAAAACCTGTAAAAATACAGACGTATCCTTCCAAAACACCAGGTTTATTTTATAGATTCAATATAACAAATATTTGATATTTTGGTGTAAACATGTATATTTGCGTTCCCATTCTGTGGTTAAGCCCTTAATAACTTTTCTACTATTAATCTAACAGAAATATATTTCTGTTAGAATTTTAGATTAATGAGTTAACAAATTTAATGAGCTGAACGTTTCAGAAAATTCCTAACTTATATCTAGCAGGGCTTTTTTTGTTTCATTCAGTCTATTGGCAATACACGTTTGTTAAAACTTTTAATTTAAATAACTTAGTAGAAAAGATGATGAGATGTTCCGCTGTTAAATAGTTTACTGATTGGGCCTAAATTTCTAGGTTGTAACAATTCTTTGAAATGCAAATATAAAGAACTACATAACGATTGATTTATTTAATTAACGTGTAGATCTAATAATAAAAATCGAAAAACTGTACAAAAGATTGAAGAATACACACACTAAAAGCCAGTTTTAAAAGTTTTATTTAATTTTCCACTTCGTAGGTTTGATTCAGCGACGTGATTATGCAGTTTGTGGGGGGGGATAGCAGCTGTGAGGGGGGAAGGCATTTGAGAGTTAAATGTAAATGTACTTGTTTGGATTTTGGCAACCAGTGCCACAAGCCCGGGTCTCATTCTGTTTGTTTATCTGTTGAGTTTCGTGTAACACGTTCGATTTATTAGGCCTAAAATCAGAAAGTAGAATGTGAGGAAGACAGGCGCCCCTGGTGAGGAAAAGATGCAGAGAAGAGAGGCAGAGATTTGTTTAAAGCATTCCTCATATATCGTCGGCATGAAAAAAATAAATAAATAACTCACAGGAAAAAAAAAATCTATAAAAACGTTATTTACGTATTGACATTATCATCATCCATGGATGATTTAGAATAATTGTAACCTACAAATATGAAACAGTAGGATAGGAAAAAAAGGTTATCCTCAACCAGCCACATAATACAGAATGAGACGTGAAAGAAAAAAAACAACAGTTTCAAGTCTGTCTGTTCCGTACGTGTGAGTTAAACCGTTTCCTGGTATATAAGACAACCTGTACGGTTAACCACACATTCATTTGTAGGTTATAAACAGAGGTTAGTTAAACCGTTTCCTAATATATAAGACAACTTGTATGGTTAACCACACATTCATTTGTAGATTATAAACAGAGGTTAGTTAAACCGTTTCCTGGTATATAAGTCAACCTTTATGGCTAACCACACAGTCATTTGTAAATTATAAACAGAGGTTAGTTAAACCGTTTCCTGGTATATGTCAACCTTTATGGCTAACCACACATTCATTTGTAGATTATATACATAGGTTAGTTAAACCGTTTCCTGATATATAGGACAACCTTTATGGTTAACCACACATTCATTTGTAGATTATATAAATGGGTTAGTTAAACCGTTTCCTGGTATATAAGTCAACCTTTATGGCTAACCACACATTCATTTGTAGGTTATAAACAGAGGTTAGTTAAACCGTTTCCTAATATATAAGACAACCTTTATGGTTAACCACACATTCATTTGTAGATTATAAACAGAGGTTAGTTGAACCGTTTCCTGATATATAAGACAACCTTTATGGTTAACCACACATTCATTTGTAGATTATATACATGGGTTAGTTAAACCGTTTCCTGATATATAAGACAACCTTTATGGTTAACCACACATTCATTTGTAGATTATAAACAGAGGTTAGTTAAACCGTTTCCTGATATATAAGACAACCTTTATGGTTAACCACACATTCATTTGTAGATTATATACAGGGGTTAGTTAAACCGTTTCCTGATATAAAAGTCAACCTGTATGGTTAACCACACATTCATTTGTAGATTATAAACAGAGGTTAGTTAAACCGTTTCCTAGTATATAAGACAACCTGTATGGTTAACCACACATTCATTTGTAGGTTATATACAGGGGTTAGTTAAACCGTTTCATTGTATATAAGACAACCTGCATGGTTAACCACACATTCATTTGTAGATTATATACAGGGGTTAGTTAAACCGTTTCTTTGTATATAAGACACCTTCTATTTCTAATTACACTCATATTTTAGGCTGAAAGCATCCAAGTATTATGAAATAAACTGCGTAGCTTTACAATATTTCTGTTTATAACGAAAATGTAGCCCTTGGGATTTCATCTAAAGAACTTCGTGCAAAACGGATGTGTAAACGAGGATTAAGACAGTTTATTCCAAAGATTAAATTTATCGTTCTTACTTTCTTCCTGTGATTGATGCTTGCTGTAGTTTATATACAGTTCATGTCTGGAAGTATCGTATACCTAAGTTAGATTAGTATGAACAGCATCAACTAAGATTCACAATCTTATGGTTGCCGAAAGATGTCTTAACTCTAACACTAAGAATAAGTCATCTATTCTTATTTTACATTAAAATGCTCTTAATTTCTATTTATCATACCCAAGTTTTATTGAAAGTTTTATGAGAAGCGGACATTACGTAGGCAGGAAAATATATATTTACCAACAAAATCTTTAAAAAACAGTCCGAGAAACATTATTTTTTTCATCTAGAGCCATAATAGTATCTAATGCTATCATCACGAGAGCCTTCCAAAAATGAAAAACATCACTAGTACATGTTTGGAACCTTGTGATATCATGCTGTTATATAAACCCAACTACTAATATTCAGCATCATGTTATGTAGTGTCATCATCAAGGCCCACAAACACCTTTGAATATTATACGTAATGTTATCATCTAGAACCCAGTAGCACTATACAACACCACATTAGATATTACCATCTAGAACCCAGTAGCACTATACAACACCACATTTAATGTTATCATCTAGAACCCAGTAGCACTATCCAACATCACATTTAATATTACCATCTAGAACCCAGTAGCACTATACAACACCACATTTAATATTACCATCTAGAACCCAGTAGCACTATACAACACCACATTAGATATTACCATCTAGAACCCAGTAGCACTATACAACACCACATTAGATATTATCATCTAGAACCTAGTAGCACTATCCAACACCACATTAAATATTACCATCTAGAACCCAGTAGCAGAGATCGAACCCTGTATTGAAGGATTATATGTCCTCAAGATTTCCTCTTAGCCACCAGGAGAATTCACCGATTGTAATGTTTCTTGGGTACAAATTAGTGATATTCAATAGCGTTATAACCCAAGGTTCTTTACTACTTTAACAACGATATAGTGCTTATAACCCTAGGTCCTTTACTACTTTAACAACGATATAGTGCTTATAACCCTAGGTCCTTTACTACTTTAACAACGATATAGTGCTTATAACCCTAGGTTCTTCACTAGTTTAACAATGATATAGTGCTTATAACCCTAGGTCCTTTACTACTTTAACAACGATATAGTGCTTATAACCCTAGGTTCTTTACTACTTTAACAACGATATGGTACATATTTAAGTTAACGTTATTATCTAAGACAAGGCCCAACGTTTAGTATGAGAGCTTATAACACTAAAACATCGGGTTTTGCTACCAGTTTTGTACTTTAGAACAAACAAAGAAGTTCTAGTTGTCTGAATCACCTTAACTTCGACATATCTAAAGTAACATTGTTAGCTAAGACTCTCAAGTATTTTACATAATTGTGCGTGCCTCCTTTGTTATTTTAATATTCTGCTGACATTTTCATATCTATCAATATAAAGACATTAGTCTACCACTTTAGAGTAATCACGTGGAGTGTTAGTAGTCTACCACTTTAGACAGAACCTTAGAGTAACCACTTAGAGTGTTAGTAGTCTACCACTTTAGATAGAACCTTATAGTAACCACTTAAAGTGTTAGTAGTCTACCACTTTAGACAGAACCTTAGAGTAACCACTTAGAGTGTTAGTAGTCTACCACTTTAGATAGAACCTT
>NW_013667774.1:149591-159064 GCF_000517525.1 Limulus polyphemus
TAAAACAGAATATGTTAAATACAATCTTATAATAAAAACATAAACATCAAGGTGTTGTTTCAAACTAAAACAGAATATGTTAAATACAATCTTATAATAAAAACATAAACATCAAGGTGTTGTTTCAAACTAAAACAGAATATATTAAATTCAATCTTATAATAAAAACATAAACATAAAGGTGTTGTTTCAAACTAAAACAGAATATGTTAAATTCAATCTTATAATAAAAACATAAACATAAAGGTGTTGTTTCAAACTAAAACAGAATATTAGTAACCACTTAGAGTGTTAGTACTCTACCACTTTAGAGAGAACCTTATAGTAACCACTTAGAGTGTTAGTAGTCTACCACTTTAGACAGAATCTTATAGTAACCACTTAGAGTGTTAGTAGTCTACCACTTTAGAGAGAACCTTATAGTAACCACTTAGAGTGTTAGTAGTCTACCACTTTATACAGAACCATAGATAGCACTTTTACAATAATCTATTATTTCCTGGTAGATATTCCATAGGAGAGAACTCTATTTTTCTATCAAAGTAAACGTGGAAACGATTATGTGTTACAAATACAACTTGTTACATGTCTAACGTAAAACATTCAGTAGACGAGTCGCAGTACTTCTCATAGGAATAATTTACTGTAAAGCTTCGTAACAAAACATAAACCTTGTCCCTTTTTCAATGCTTTAACGTTCTCTGCTACACTATTATTCATGAATGCTAGGAACAAGCAGTTTGTTTACACTACGAGTTCATAAAGCTTGAGTGCTGCTCATTCTCCTGTTGTAGATGAAGATGGGCGTGTTTGTTACAGTAAAGGCCTTATGAAGTGTGTCATTTAATCACCAACATATGAATGTTTAATGTTTCAATCACACTGATAAAGCGGAACGAAAGTCTGATGTACAAAATATGTAAACATGTAATCTCCTAAAAAAATATATATATCTTGTAATAACATTCTACATGTGGTTGGCGAGTGCATTATAAATGTAGAAATCAAGTGTGGTTCTAAATAACAAATGAATTTATACTATAATGGTAGCTTTTAACATGTTTTAGGGGTGATCACCACACCCACAGGTAATTACGGACGGAGAGGGATAGTTGATTTATGAACATTGTGGATTAAAGCACTCATTAATTACTTAACCCCCATTCGATCTCTGTCTCTAGCTGTCTTGTTGGTTATCTGCCTTTTTGGGTTAAACCTAGTAGACGGGATATACCCAATGATTTTAGGAGCTATGCCGCGGGATATCCCTAATGATTTTTGGGGCTATGCCCCGGGATATCCCCAATGATTTTGGGAGCTATGCCGCGGGATATCCCCAATGATTTTGGGAGCTATGCCGCGGGATATCCCCAATGATTTTGGGAGCTATACCACGGGATATCCCCAATGATTTTGGAGCTATGCCGCGGGATATCCCCAATGATTTTGTTTATTTATTTTATTTTCTCTCTATGTGTAGATGTTATGCTAGTGAACATATCTCGATTTGTTTTGATAAGTATTATCAAATTTTAAACTTAATATTTTCGTGCGTGACATTTTTAATTTCTCAATTACACTCACAAGATTCCGAAACGTTGTATTTAGAACAATAAATATTATATTTGTATTTATCATCTTGCAAGATTAATTCTCCGATTTGAAATCATTATTAAAAACTATAGTGTTTTCTTTTATAATTTTGTAACACAAAGGGTGTAACGGTCCAAGTTGAACACAACGCTAGAAGCAGTGTTCACAACAAAAAACACAATTTATTTACAATAACAACAACACTTAGAAATATATTCAACACAGTTAATAAACAAGTGCCTGTCCAGGACTTCACACCAATAATAATGGAATAAAGAACCAGAAAGAGAACTAAAATCCAATTGCAAACGAAGATACAATATTCAAACAAAACCTTTCAATATCAAGTGACAAACAGCAATAACTACCTCGTGACTCTCTCTCTTCATACTGACATCATGAATCCTTTAGAATTTAAGTACAGATACCTTACAAGAGAAATACAATTCACGCTTTTGAATATTCTAACTCTAGTTCGGCTTACTGAAAGTTTAACACTTTCCAGACCAGCTAACTTTCTCCATCTACACATTTGTGGTTCCATAATTTTCCAAATAAACGTCTCAACTGCCGTCCCTTCATTAACGTGGTACTTCATACTGAAAGAGTTCCTTAGCCAATTCGATATTATCGAACACCACTGAATACAAATTAGCCAATGTTTCTTTAAGTTCTCTAGAGTGTTCGAAAGCCTTCCACCATTCTAGTGGCCCTCCCCTCAAACAAGAAGCCCCAGTTTCCACCCATTTATTCTAAGGTACATATATAAAAACGATGTCTTTTTAAACTTTTAAAAGAAACCCCAAGACATGAAAATCCATCTTATTGTCGAACTTATCAACAGGCAAGGGTGGTGGGTTGACCGCGGTGACGTAAATCGATGAATTGTCTACAAGTCTGTAGGTAGAATGGACTCCCGACGTTTGTGGTTGAGGGAAGGGAGACTTAGGTTCTCTCACTAGTAAGTCGGTCAACATGCGTATTAGTATTTCTTCCTTTTCTGTCAACATTGATATAGATTGCTTCCAGCTTGCCACATGAGACTCACTAACTCCCACAATAATAATTATTTTCAAACAGAAGTTAACTGAACTTATTACCGATAAAAAATTCAAAGTCACAATTCAACCTTTATGAAAATGTCCCTGTTCGGGCGCCAATGTAACATTCTAAAATGAACACGCTACTACAATCAGGATTCAACAACAAATTCACAATAACAACGCTTAGAAATAAATTCAATAAAGTAAATAAACAAGTGCCTGGCCAATATTAATAAACCAATTAATAAACTTCACACCAATATTGATAAACAATTAATCGTAAATATTAATGAATCAATGATAATGGAATAAGGAACCGGAAAGAAAAAACAACAACTTAATTCCAAACAAGGAAATACTAACTATCTTAACGAAACTTCTGGCAGAATATTTAGTCACAGAGTAGGTCACGAGAGTACACCTCATGTGATCATAAATTTACATACTCATCTGCTACATTAATAGTATCTGTACGTCACCACTAGGGAAGCTGGTGTCAGTTTCATCATACACACGTAGATATTTACTCAAAATACAAATGATTATGTAGAAGGTGAGTTAGTGATTTAATGCAACTAAAAATTCATAGATAAACTAAACGACAGAAGGAAATAATAAATGAACGATAAACACAACTATAATCATACAAAAATAGAAGTTGCTATCTGAAAAGGAGTCCCGCGACTCTCGTAACATATAATTATTTAAAACAGAATGTTAATTTGTGTAAACACCTTTAGACAGTTATATAAATAATATAAGATACGACTACGGAGATCGAACTCAGCTATCCGAGAAGGCAGGCAAGTATTTTTAGATAATTACTAGTGTGATTGGTTTGGTTTGTTTTGAATTTCGCGCAAAGCTACACGCTAACCGTCCATAATTTAGCAGTGTAAGACTAGAGAGAGAAGGCAGCTAGTCATCACCACCCACCGACAACTCTTGGGCTACTCTTTTACCAACGAATAGTGGGATTAACCGTCACATTATAACGCCCCCCACGACTGAAAGGGCGAGCACGTTTGGTGGGGCGAGGATTAGAACCTGCGACCCTCAGATTGCGAGTCGAGTGCCCTAACCACCTGGCCATGCCGAATCAAGTTTCAACTCCTGTATGATTTTGTACATCGTAAACTCTTTAAAGGGAATGATATATATATAAGTGTTAAAGAATAAAGACAAAGCCAGATTTGAACTCAAACCCGGTTAGCGTATTGGGCTAGGGATCAGAGGGTCCTAGTAGTTAGCGTATTGGGCTAGGGATCAGATGGTCCCTGTTTCAAGAAGTGCAACACGTTTCACACGTTTTAATAGTATCTACTTTAGGATGTCAATTGGCTGCGTGCCATATGTCTGCAGTTCTAAATTATAGATCGTTATGTCTGAATTATAAGGGTCTCTCGTGTATATAATGTATTGTTTTAACAACAAACTGTATGATTTTATCTTTGTTTTTTAACTGAAGCTTCCATATTGTTTGCAATGTCCTCATGTCACAATGACATTCCTTAATTGGATTATCAGTGTAGGACATTGTAGTACAGTATATGCTAGCTTGCTTTTCATTACTTGGGATGAAGTTAGAAATTAACTAAGAGGGACGAGGGCTCAGATACCAGTCCTTTCCTGGAGTCCATGAAAACTCTCTGAAGGTCGTATCTCGATCGCACTGCCAACAAATCTTTTCACTCAATATCTGGACTCGTCAGACCGGCTGAAAATACAACCCAGAAAGACCTGGCTATTACGAAATTTATATAAATCATTTACAATATATCAATTATCATGACATACAATACCTTATGTTGGCAAAGTGTGACTGGTAGTTTCTGACACATTATCTATATAAATATAATAGTACTGTCTGTTCTATGTCCATGTAACTACTTCGCAGGGTTTGGATGGATCTTCACCAAATTTGTACAGAGGTTCATTGGATCCATGTAGAAATGTATACGAAATTCCAGTTTTGCATTTTGCGATTTTTATGGGCGTTTGTGCGTTTTTATTACTACTTCGCCCCCTATTGATGGATCTTCACCAAATTCGGCATGAAGGCTTGTTTAGTCCATGCACATATACTTGCTAAGTTGCGGTTTCACGTTTTCTGTTTTACAGTTTTTATGGGCGTTTTGTGTTTTTTACAGTTAGATATTAGGGAAATAAATTTTCATGTCCTAAGATAACCTTTCATTTACACAACTTCCGTCCAGAGGACGAGTACTCCAGATAATATACAAGCAACATAATATAAGATAAGTTATAACAGTGTTTCTACTTTTTATTGATAAAAATGCTTCTTTCATTACGAATATTGCTTATGCTATTCAAATCTGTATGGTTCTCAACGGTTTTTTTTTTTCGTGTCTCACAAAATAGATACCTCTGTTTTTCTTTTTCAATATTTCAAAACGACTACATCCATATGGTTGACTCAATAATAAAAAAAACGTTCCTCTTATGGCTATATCTTGTTGCTAGGTGAGGTACGATCTAGACTACCACTAAACATTGAGTCGCCATGGAGATTCGTAGCAACGGTATGTAGACGTAAAATAAACAGTGTAGTAGCTACAGAAGTATTAACAAACCAATTACTCAATATAATTTTTTTTATCTATGCTTTCATGTCTCTCGTGGTAAAATAAGATAAAAGATAAAAATTGAGCAACAGTTATTCTGACAGTCAAAACCTGTAATTACGTTCATGAAAACACAATGATGGATGAATATTTGATGTGGCTCCATCTATTAATACTTGTTAGAACAAATAGCAGGAATGCAGAGGGAAAGATGGACAGATATTCTAAAAATAATAATACAGACATATCAAGTTTTCCGCATTTATTTCTCATTTCAAGCATAGTGAAACCTTCTTCCCACCCATTAGAATTGGGACCAAAAATGGTTATTTTTATTCTGAGTTTTTATTTGAGAATTCCTCAATATGTCCCAAAATGGTTATTTTTATTCTGAGTTTTTACTTGGGAATTCCTCATCATGACCCAAAATGGTTATTTTTATTCCCAGTTTTTACTTGAGAACTCCTCATCATGACCAAAAATGGTTATCTTTATTCTGAGTTTTTACTTGGGAATTCCCCATCATGACCGAAAATGGTTATTTGTATTCTCAGTTTTTACCTCAGAATTCCTCATCGTTATATTGATCGACCTCAATAATCTATTGAGGCTATTTAGAGCAGGATTACTCTTAGATAGATAGATTTTTTTTATTTGTCCGGAAGATAATAAGAAGAATGATTAATTATTTAGTGTCCCATCAGTTCTTTACTGTCATAATTTCATTATTCAGGTATAAAAAATATATTTTCCTTATTTAATAAATATGAAAGTAATTATAATTATATATATATACCGTAAGCACATTAGTGAGCCACATTTTAGGCAATACCGTAAGCACATTAGTGAGCCACATTTTAGGCATATATTAAAGGTGTAAAGTGAATTCTGAAAATTGCAATATGTTCTCCCCCCCCTCCTTCACGGATAACGTACTTACAAACAAACCAAGTTTATAAACGATGCGTGAGACTAGTATGAATTAGGTTAAATCAGATAATTTCCTTTGGAGAACGGCTGTCGTACAGTGCTCAAGAATTCAATATTAGTTAATGGACAGAGCAATAATATTGCGAAAAGAGGTCAAAGGCAGTTGATAGATGGGCAAAGTCTCAAATTCGTAGAAAAGTGACGTATTTTTTAAGATAGTTCCATTAGCCGTTAGTAACACGTGACGAGGGAACATATAGTACGTTCCACTATAACGTCATTTGTTTACTAAACTGTGACAGTCATATAAAGATGTTTCTGTACTGACGGGGGATTATCACAGATTGACTTTATCTTCTCAGTCAATTTCGTAACCCAATAGGTTTTTTTTCTCTCAATATAGATTTATAAGCAAGCATGCTTCTCTTACGTGGCCTTTTAAGAATACTTATCAAGAGAAGCACGTGTTATCCATCTGGGATCATCGTCCTCTTCTCCAACCGATTCTTCAATGCACAAAGATATTTACCAATAGATGAACGAATGTGTTAGGTTGATAAATAATATTTTTCTGAGATTTTAATTGATACTTTATGCAAACCGATCCGAAACTTTAAAAGATTAGTTTTATCACATAGATCTTTAGTTACTTTCTAAGTCCAGAGAAAGGCCCATTGTTCATTTGGTAATTTATAACAAGAATTTCGCTCGAATAAGCTAGAGTGAAGTAAGCTTCCAAAGCAACAAAAGCATATTTCTCAGTTAATTTATAACAAGCTGTTATGGTGGTGAGAGAAGTCAACTGATCTTAAGTTTTTCCCATGTTTTTCACCATTGCAACTCAAAAAACAATAGTATATCTATTAAAAACACAGCCATTTTAAACAAACGAAAAATCAAAGAATCCATCTTAATTGAGCAAAACAACCCTACTCTAAACCAACACCCCGGGGTGCCTAGATACCTCTTCTAAGTTTCACAACAGTATCCGGTCATGTAACTTCTTTGTTCAATACTGTATATATATATATATATCCGTGTCAGTGTACATTACTTGTACCTGATGATGACAAAACATTGTCGAAACGTTGTACATTTGCCGTTATGTTAAACTTATATTAAAGTTTTTCTTCATTACCCTTTCAAACCGTCTTCAGCCATTATTAGTCTCAAAGCGGGTTCCTCGTCATCGAATTTGATCTTAAGAAGAAGAAAAAAAGGATATTACGAACGTATTCTGTCTTAGGATATTGATACACTGTGATGTTGGTTGATATAAATTGAACTCTTGGGATGGTAATGGCTGTAGAAATTAGTACTCTGTGACAACCTCAGACTTCTTTTACAATATCGTGAATTAGAGAGATACCATTTTGAAGAATATACAAACAATGAAAGATAGTACTTGTGGTTTGTAATTTTTTAAACAGAGGTTCTTTCGTCACCCTTTTTTACATTGCTGTGCGATATATTTTTCTTGTTCCCCCAATACTCAATGGGCTCTCTGTGCTATGCCCACCACTGGTATCGAAACCCGGTTTCTAGCGTTGTAAGTCCGAAGTCATACCGCTGTGCCACTGTGGAGGGGTCCTCCGGTGAGACAGCGGTAAGATTACGAATTACAACGCCCAAATCTGTGATTCGATCCCCGCAGTGGTCACAGTAGATAGCCCAATGTGGTTTTGCTCTAAAACGAATAAGCTATATTAATTGTAGGTTTTTAAGATACACTCAAAGCTTATAATAGAATTGCTATTCTTAGATATTCTAATTCAGGGGGCGAATCCTCTATATTTTTGGAAATCAAGCTAGTTTATTGCACTGACAATAAAACTCAATTTATGAATCATACAAGATTACTAGCTAATAGCTTTATTTAGTTTTCTCTGATCTCCGGTCTTGTGGTGTTAACGTGTTGATATCAAGATATTTTGCCATGTTAATACTTTAAATTCTATAAAACGCCGGTTTACGTTCTCTTTAAAATATCACACAATTTCTATACTTATACACAACAAGATATATGATTGGAGAAGCGCCAAATACGTTGACGAAATCTTTAAAAACATGACAGTACTCTTATATAACACCATGTGTCACCATAACCACAAGAAATACCTTGCATGGGCTGGTAGTTAAGGCGCTCGACTCGCAGGCAGTGGGTTCGAATCCCCGTCGCAAATACTTGCCGTTTCTGCCGTGAGGGGTTTTATGGTGTTACGATTAATCCCGCTATTCGTTGGTAAAACAGCAACCCAAGAGTTGGCGGTGGGTGATGATGACTAGCTGTCTTCCCTCTTATTGTTCACTGCTAAATTAGAGACGGCTAGCCCAGATGGGCACCACCATGCTAGTCTTTCCGAGAATCACTGATGCTACATCAACATCTAAGGACCCCCAACGGTCACAAGCGGCCTCGTAACTAAAAACATAAATAAATAAATAACTACAAAAACAATGAAGTTATAAAGACGTGTATAGTTAACGTTACCTCCTGTAAACCAGAGTTTACCTCCTGTAAAGCCAAGTTCCACTGTAACTCATTTCTTTTGAAGAAACGTAAAAGTCTGAAAGGATTTTGGTGGCCAAAGAGCATCTGTCCTAAATCTTAACGATTTCAATGAGTATTTATGCAGATAAGCTTATTTGTGCTGTTTTAAGCATAAATGGTATTTGTTTCTTATTTTTGTATTTATGTCAAAGCTACTAAGGCTATTTATAGCCCTGCTTAATGTTGAAATATTGACCAGATGGAAGGCAAACAATCAGCAGCACCATCCACAATAAACGATTGACTGTCACTCTTATAACAATAGCACATCTTATAATGCGGTAATATTTTCCGGTATCGTGCGAATTTGAGCCCGGCTCGCCAGTTCCGAAACCCATTGTTCTATCACTGCAGGAATCAAACCTGTAATTTTAGTGTTATAAGTTCTCAAGCTTACAGCTCGTGCAGGTCAGACAAACAACAGTCGGAGAAGTAAATAATTGTATGTTACTTCTTTGTTACCAATCAGATTTGGTATGTTTATGTTTTTATTATAAGATTAAATTTAACATATTCTGTTTTAGTTTGAAACAACTCTGTTATGTTTATGTTTTTATTATAAGATTGAATTTAATACTTAGAGTGTTAGTACTCTACCACTTTAGAGAGAACCTTATAGTAACCACTTGGAGTGTTAGTAGTCTACCACTTTAGACAGAACCTTAGGTTACTATAAGGTTCTGTCTAAAGTGGTAGACTACTAACACTCCAAGTGGTTACTATAAGGTTCTCTCTAAAGTGGTAGACTACTAACACTCCAAGTGGTTACTC
>NW_013667774.1:159811-161207 GCF_000517525.1 Limulus polyphemus
TGATGTTTATGTTTATATTATAAGATTGTATTTAACATATTCTGTTTTAGTTTGAAACAACACCTTTTTTTAAACGTATCTGTTTAATTTAAACATATCCCTCTGTTAGAGGTGTTACTGCAGTGTTTTATTTTGTAGGTTCCGACTGAATATCATCCAAACCAAGGGAGCATCTAACAGTTTCCCCTCCAGTCTGAGGTAAGGTCAGTTTGACGTACAATCTTCATATTATGTGTATATCTATATATATATATAAGCGCGAATGTCTTTCTATCTCTCTGTGGGTATGTTCCTTATGCACGGCCACGTCTTTAAAGCTACAGACTCCAAACTCGGGGTACAGATACAACTTTCTGCGGGAAGTAACATGGGCTACTATGGATTAAATTTGGGATAAAGACATTTTATTAGATATTTATAGATCGTGTCATTTACTTATCAACGTCACTGTCTCAAGTGTTTTATCTGAGTAGCTTGTAATGAAAGTTATCAATATGTATTTAGGACAACATACCAAGAAGGAAAGTACTCATGAAATCAAACTTTCTCTGCTCTTTTTATAAGCCTACCTTGAAACTACTTTCTAAGAAAGTATGTTTACGTTATTATTATTAGGTGTGTTTATTGGTCCATGTGAATCCGAAGATTTCAGGTTTGTGATCAGTTGCTGCGGAAACGCGCTCTGCACTTTGAAGTCGTGGGTGAGTAATAAGAGTTGACGGTCAAATGCCACTATTCGATCAGACAACAGTATCCCAAGAGTTTTTGGTTGGTGCTGTTGACCAGACAGCAGTAGCCCAAGAGTTTTTGAAAGGTGCTGTTGACCAGACAACAGTAGCCTAAGAGTTTTTGAAAGGTGCTGTTGACCAGACAACAGTAGCCCAACAGTTTTCGGTGGGTGCTGTTGACTAATCTCCTTTTATCTTCTTAATCAATTCAAAATTACAGTTCGCTGTGCGCCAATTTTAGGTGAAATACTGAAACAAACAAAACAAGTATTCCAATATCTTAATTTGTTGTTAAATTTGTTTCCGATACGTATTTACTACACTCGCCCCACAACAAAAATATCAACTGTAGCGCAACAATCCTCATCCTACTACAACAATATATACTGTAGCAATAATCCTCATTCTACTACAACAATATATACTGTAGCGCAATAATCCTCATCCAACTGCAACAATATATACTGTAGCGCAATAATCCTCATCCTACTACAACAATATGTACTGTAACGCAACAATCCTCATCCTACTACAACAATATCAACTGTAGCGCAACAATCCTCATCCTACTACAACAATATATACTGTAGCGCAATAATCCTCATCCAACTGCAACAATATATACTGTAGCGCAATAATCCTCATCCTACTACAACAATATGTACTGT
>NW_013667774.1:161745-166045 GCF_000517525.1 Limulus polyphemus
AAAAATACCGCCCTATTATAACAATATATTGTAGTTCACTGATCCTTACACTAGTGCTACAGTCCCTATCGAAGATCACCAACATCCCAATATATAACAATATATTGTAGTTCACTGATCCTTACACTAGTGCTACAGTCCCTATCGAAAATCACCAACATCCCAATATATAACAATATATTGTAGTTCACTGATCCTTACACTAGTGCTACAGTCCCTATCGAAGATCACCTACCTTTCAATATGTAACAATATATTTTAGTTCACTAATCCTTACACTAATGTTACAATACTTACCGAAGATCACCTACCTTCCAATATGTAACAATATATTTTAGTTCACTAATCCTTACACTAATGTTACAATACTTACCGAAGATCACCTACCTTCCAATATGTAACAATATATTTTAGTTCACTAATCCTTACACTAATGTTACAATACTTACCGAAGATCACCTACCTTCTAATATGTAACAATATATTGTAATTCACTAGTCCTTACACTAGTGTTACAATACCTATCAATATACAACAATACTATGACACTCTGATCCTTAGCCACAGTACGAAGTTCTGTCACTTCTTACTTTTACACCACTGCTGTACTTATATCATCATTATAATTAGATGTTCCTAAAATTACTTATTCATGGCTCATATTATTATCCAAGATAATAATCATTATCCATGTAGATTGCACTATGATCCCCTAGTGGCTCATAGACGTGCACCTTATATAATTGTCGCAAGTAAAAATGAAGCCGAACTGTTTCGTAACTTAATTTACTTTGTGCTGCTTTGCACATCAAAGGTTCGTGTATTAATTAGTTTCATGTAAAGTGTGGAGAGCTACCAAGTAGTTTCGTGGCCCGTAAGCTCTACCTTTTAATAGGGAAATATATCGATTCTGATATAGTAATGCTAAGTTTATTTAATCAGGTACCAGTACCTTGTCTAAATGTTAATGAAGTCAAATATCTCCATAAAATGGAAATAAAATGCACAGCCACCTTTTACCCGTTTCAATAATTAATATTTTAATAACGATATGAATAACGAATTAATATTTGAAGTAATCCACCACACGGCCATGATATAAAACACAGCTGCCAATGTCGAAGGAAATATCTACCTCGGGGTTTGTTAAATGGTTTCTGATAAATTACCAGTCAGGAATGGCAATGATAGGTTCCTAATGTACATGGATATTAAAATTTTATATTTCTCTTTTCATACTCAGTTCATTTCTGTCAAAACTAACACTTTTAAAGTTCTCCGGTGGGTCAGCGGTTAATTTACGCTAAAATATAGGGTTCGATTCCTTATTGTGTAGCTTTGCGCTAAAAAAATCAGCATTATGAAAATAAAATTACGCAAGCGATAGATTACTTAAAGGCCCGGCATGGCCTAAGTGGTTAGGGTGCTCGACTCGCAATCTATGGGTCGCGGGTTCGAATCCCCGTCACACCAAACATGCTCGCCCTTTCAGCCGTGGGGGTGTTATAATGTGACGGTCAATCCCACTATTCGTTGGTAAAAGTGTAATCTAAGAATTGACAGTGGGTGGTGATGACTAGCTGCCTTCCCTCTAGTCTTACTCTGTTAAATTAGGGACGGCGGGCGCAGATAGCCCTCGTGTAGCTTTGCGCGAAATCCATAACAAACAAACAGATTACTTAAAAAATAATTAGAAATTGGGCCAATCATATCACAATAATTAGAAATTGGGCCAATCATATCAACTGAATAAATATCAAGGAATTTGTTTGTTTGTTGTTAAGCGAAAACCTACACATTGCTGAAATTTCTTCTTGCTTTCAAACAAAAGTTTTCTGGGAGACGAAACGCAATAATAAAAGTTCAATTTCCTTCTCTTGCGTAATACACTTCCAACTAATAAGACACACAAATTTTATTTGATTATCACGGACTTTATGGACTTAACTTTGATTTTCACATACTTATATTTGACATATTTTACGATGTATAAATCTAGATAGACATCTAATTTACTTATTACAAGTTCCATTAATTTGTTTGTCCACACTAGTTTAATGCAGTGATTATAGTAACCCTTCTTAGGACTCTGGAAATAAGACTGACCATCTACAACCGTTTTAAGTGAGGTCATACGATAACACATTGCTAGATAGCTTAATGACCAATAATGAGCATATCTTTGCTTGTAAATATAGCATGGCAACCAACAAACCGGTTCGATACTAAAGTTTAAGAATGGTAACACTAAGTTACTTAACCGTGAAAAGTGTTTTCTAACAAGCGTGAAATAAGATTAATGAGAACGAGCAGTATATTAAGATGATAAACTAAATCCCTACACAGTGCCTTCTGATTGTCTCAGGAACTTACACTCGACAAGGGTTTCCTCATAATTCTATAGCGTACACAGTTTTTGTTGTAGAAAACCGTTACAGTAACATTAAAGCCCGACATGGCCAGGTGGATAAGGAGCTCGACTCGCAATCTGAGGGTCGCGGGTTCGAATCCCCGTCCCACCAAACATGCTCGCCCTTTCAGCCGTGGGGGCGTTATAATGTTGCGGTCAGTCCCACTATTCGTTGGTAAAAGAGTAGCCCAAGAGTTGGCGGTGGGTGGTGATGACTAGCTGCCTTCCCTCTAGTCTTACACTGCTAAATTAGGGACGGCTAGCGCATATAGCCCTCGTGTAGCTTTGCGCGAAATTCAAAAACAAACAATTAACAATAAAAACGTGTATATTGTTTCAACAATAGCTAAACGGCATAAAGACACTAGAGGAAAACAGTGTCACAGTATGTGTCACCCAAGAAATCAGAGTAACAAGTTTGTGTGCTGCTTCTATGTTTTAATCGTTGAACGCCTGGTATGACTATAACACTCGCACCGAGACACTATATTATGAGTGTATATTTCTTGTGTGACTTGAAATATGTTATGCCGTAGCATATCATATCATCTTTAACGCTGAAAGAAAAGACTTAGATTTAAAGGCTGTTGAGTAGGGCAAAACTATATAGTAACTATCTCCACTCTGTCCAACACGGGAATCGAATCGAACACCGCATTTTACCGCTGACCCACTGGGGATTAACTTTGAAATCAACATTTTATCTGTTCTTTCTGCTTAGGAAAACGTAAAGTACGAACTTTATTTCAATTCCAGTTTTTTCTCAAAAAGAAAAGTATCAATAAATGGAACTTGGAGAAAATGGATCGAAAGATGGCGTTCCTACACTGATTACTCACATGTGCAAGACAGATGTTCTTTTTTTTCTTTTAGTTTTTTTTATATTTTTCCACTAATGAAGTTCACAAACTGAAATTCATTTTTGAGAAGAGGCGATTGAAGCTAAGAGCTTTTTCTTTGGACCAAATTCAACGTTGATGGTTATCAAAAAATTACTTCAAATGATGAACAAGAAAGTTTTAAATCAAATAGTTACTGCATCGTCTTCAAGTGATGAATAAAACCATTAATTAACATGGGAATACCAGACGAGTGGTACCTATCGCTAGCCATAGAAGTGTAGGTGCAACATGAAAAGTACACTTTACTCAACATGGAGGTGATGGGAATACCAGACGAGTGGTACCTATCGCTAGCCAGAGAAGTGTAGGTACAACATTAAAAGTACACTTTACTCAACATGGAGGTGATGGGAATACCAGACGAGTGGTACTTATCGCTAGCCATAGAAGTGTAGGTGCAACATTAAAAGTACACTTTACTCAACATGGAGGTGATGGGAATACCAGACGAGTGGTACCTATCGCTAGCCATAGAAGTGTAGGTGCAACATGTAAAAGTACACTTTACTCAACATGGAGGTGATGGGAATACCAGACGAGTGGTACTTATCGCTAGCCATAGAAGTGTAGGTACAACATTAAAAGTACACTTTACTCAACATGGAAGCGATGGGAATACCAGACGAGGTACGAGAACACAATCTCAAGAACACTCAGACTCCATCCCTCATTGATTAACACAGTTCTAAGAACACTCAGGCTCCATCCCCATTGATTAACACATTTCTAAGAACACTCAGGTTCCATCCCACATTGATTAACACAGTTTTAAGAACACTCGGGCTCCATCACCCTTGATTAACACATTTCTAAGAACACTCAGGCTCCATCACCCATTGATTAACACAGTTCTTAGAACACTGAAGCTCCATCCCCCATTGATTAACACAGTCCCAAGAACACTCAGGCTCCATCCCCCATTGATTAACACAGTTCTTAGAACACTGAAGCTCCATCCCCCATTGATTAACACAGTCCCAAGAACACT
>NW_013667774.1:166707-182142 GCF_000517525.1 Limulus polyphemus
AATCCGCCATTAAAACTTTAAGGCATGTGTGCGTTACATCAAATACACAAGAAAGATATCCTGATAACTCAAACTAAATATAATGTATATGAAAGAAAAAGCTCCTTGATACTACAAGAAAAATATATTTTGTTTGCTGTTAAGCACAAGCCCCCCAGTGGCACAGTGGTATGTCTGCGGACTTACAACGCTAGAAATCGGGGTTCGATACCCGTGGTAGGCAGAGCACAGATAGCCCATTGTGTACCTCTGTGCTTAACTTCAAACAAACAATTAAGTACAAATGTAGACAATGGGCTATCTGTGCTCTACGTACTGCAGGCATCGAAATCATATTTTAGCGTTCTAAGCTTTCAGACTTACCGCTGAGCTAAAATAGAATTAAAACATTTTCTTAAAATGATGCACCACAGAATATTCAATTGACTGAAAATGGGAAGAATTCAGTTCACCAACAAGTAAAACCGAATTAGAATTAACACGTTAGGCACTAGTTCAACAGTAAAGTTATACATAATCAATCTGAATTTAATATGTTTATCTTGAGTTAACATATCGTCCCATATGACAAGAGGATGGAAAATAGTAAATTCACAGAATTTATCAAACTGCTTGGAAGATTTACATTTCATGTCTCATGGTTGGTTTGGCGTAACTACTCCACTTGTGTGAAAATCGAAACTGAAACTAAACCCGGATGTTTATTTGCAGTTGAACGGTGTTGTCTGTAAGAACAATTTATCTCCATCTCTTGCTAATACGAAACATTTACAGTGATGACGTGTATCATAGAAGTATGAATACATCATTCTCCTGACAAAAGAGATCCCTGATTCCAAGAACTGAATGAAACATGAACTGGTATTTTATTACCCAATAAACTGGAAATATCTCTTGGATTCTACGACAAGAATAACGACATATCATTTTGTAATGGAACACAACCAAATCAACTATTGTACACGTTATCCACTAGAGTAACTGTTCTGATAAAACATCTTTATTAAACACGTTATCCACTAGAGTAACTGTTCTGATAAAACATCTCTATTAAACACGTTATAAACTGTGGTAACTGTTCTGATAAAACATTTCTATTAAACACGTTATCAGCTGTGGTAACTGTTCTGATAAAACATTTCTATTAAACACGTTATCCACTAGAGTAACTGTTCTGATAAAACAACTCTATTAAACACGTTATCAACTGTGGCAACTGTTCTGATAAAACATCTTTATTAAACACGTTATCCACTAGAGTAACTGTTCTGATAAATCATCTTTATTAAACACGTTATCAACTGTGGCAACTGTTCTGATAAAACATCTCTATTGTACACGTTATCCACTAGAGTAACTGTTCTGATAAATCATCTTTATTAAACACGTTATCCACTAGAGTAACTGTTCTGATAAAACATCTCTATTAAACACGTTATCAACTGTGGCAACTGTTCTGATACAACATTTCTATTAAACACGTTATAAACTGTAGTAACTGTTCTGATAAAACATCTCCATTAAACACGTTATCAACTGTGGCAACTGTTCTGATAAAACATTTTCATTAAACACGTTATCAACTGTGGCAACTGTTCTGATAAAACATCTTTATTAAACACGTTATCAACTGTGGCAACTGTTTGATAAAACATCTTTATTAAACACGTTATCAACTGTGGCAACTGTTCTGATAAAACATCTCCATTAAACACGTTATCAACTGTGGCAACTGTTCTGATAAAACATCTCTATTAAACACGTTGTCAACTGTGGCAACTGTTTTGATAAAACATCTTTATTAAACACGTTATCAACTGTGGCAACTGTTCTGATAAAATATTTCCTGTTGATTAGAGCATTCCGAAGCTGGCAATAGACAGGACGTTTATTTCACTTCTTTGTTAAGACTGTTCAGGATGGCCATCTATTATTGATATTACTTTAGTTTTGAACGTCAAGCGTGATTTGTTGTTTTAGATCAAATTTCGATAAAACTTTAATTGAACAAAGTTTTTCAGAACTTCCCGATAAAAATGAAGTGTCAGTCATTGTTACAATATTTTATTTTTCTTTTCTCACTGTCTAAATTTACTCCTCTCGTACGGTTAGACTAACGAAGTGATCCCATCCTTCACCAGTTCAAACGGTCTTTCCTTCGAGCCAATGTCATCAACAGTAACGCTGGGTCTAAGTGACACTGAAGAGATTTTCTTTATGCCTGTTTACCTAAGTAAAACTGGCAAGTCGAACTCTCTTTGTCTTACTTCGTTAGGTTTGTTAAGATGTGAAAGACAATCTGCTCGAGATAGCGTGGTGAAACATAACACCACGGGCAAGCTGCCCGCTAATAATAATTATTGAAGAGGTACTCAAGGGAATGTTAGCTTTCAGCGTTCGTTAATATTCTACTCGCTAATTTAATATTCGAAATTGGTATGAAAGATTGAAGTGAATTGAAGAAGTTTGTTTGACCATAACGTATACAACATTTAGTTGAAAAGTATTAAACTTACCACACGTGAGCGAGGAAATGTAAGGTAGATATTTACATTTTTTGTTTTTGAATTTCGCGCAAAGTTACACGAGGGCTATATGCGCTAGCCGTCCCTAATTTAGCAGTGTAAGACTAGAGGGAAGGCAGCTAGTCATCACCACCCACCGCCAACTCTTGGGCTACTCTTTTACCAACGAATAGTGGGATTGACCGTCACATTATAACGCCCCCACGGCTGAAAGGGCGAGCATGTTTGGTGTGACGGGGGATTCGAACCCGCGACCCTAGGATTGCTAGTCGATCGCCCTAACCACCTGGCCATGCCGGGGCCCCGGATATTTACATAGTACTAACAACTTACTTGTGTTAGAAATTCAAGTTTTGAAGAGGGCTTGGCTTGGTCTGGAGGTTAGGTCGCTTAACGCACAACCTGCTGGTCGCGGGTTTGAATCCCATCTCTAAATATACTTGCCCATTCAGCCATGAGGGCATTATAACGTGACGATCAATCCCTCTTTTAGATTAGAGTAGTTGAAGTGTTGGCGGTAGGCGGTATTGAATAGCTGCCTTTCCTCTTGTCTATCTGTTTACAATTAGAAACGGCTAGAGCAGCTAGTTCCCGAAATTCCACAGGTGTGTTTACTAGCTTCCTTCCCTCTAGTCTATGACGTCTAAGTTAGGGACGGCTAGCGCTAATAGCCCTCGTGTTGCTTTGCGCGAGATTCAAATCACTTACACGGGAGTCACTTTTCTTCGAAATGTTTTTAACCTTTGGCTCTACGTCGTTTAATAACCTTACTAACCGATAATCCTTCCTAGAAAATACTTTAATGTGTTCATTATCTCTCTATATAAAAACCACTATCTAATAGGATAGCTTGACACTTGTGGTACTCTCTGGTGTAATTAAGTAAGCAGTCACCCAAAACAAGGGAAGCAGAGCATAATCAACCAAGTTAAGGAAGGTTATATAAAAGTAGCTTGAGCGTAATGAAGAGATTTTGGCTTTGTGTTACATAAAAACACTTATTCCTTTATACGTTATACAGAAATAATTCCATAATCACAATCAATACAACGTTCTGATAACGAGAACGACGATAAAAGAATGATGAATTGGTAGATTTGAAAAATTAATTCTGTTCAGCTGCGAAATTATCACACAAGTAGGCAATCGGTAAAAACAAAAACACACCTTATCAGGTTAAGATAATTAAACAAGTTAAGACATTTACTGGTCAAATAACGTTTAGAGTGCCAACATGTCAAATATATTCCGACAACGTTCAGTTCGAATTCTCCTCAGACACAGAATTATCACATTTATTAGCGCAAACTGATCATTTCACGCTATCCTGCATGACCAGAGTTCCACATTACACGAGGAGCAGCCTTTCACATAATGTTCTAATCTCCATAATTCTGGAATGTTGATATAGAAGCTTTCCTTTCAGTGACAGCCGTGTAACAGATGTTAAGTCGCAGGTCGATTAGATTGTAAAGACATAAGCTAAAAGTAGTCAGTACCATATATATTATGATGAGAGCAATTTATTTTCAAGAAGTAATGGGGATGGCATGGCTAGGTGGTTAAAGCGCTCGACTCACAATCTGAGGGTCGCGGGTTCAAATCCCAGTCCCACCAAACATGTTCGCCCTTTCAGCCATGAGGACGTTATAATATGACGGTCAATCCCACTATTCTTTGGTAAAAGTGTAGTCTAAGAATTGGCGGTGGGTGGTCTAGTCTTACACTGCTAAATTAGGGACGGCTAGCGCAGATAGCCCTCGTGTAGCTTTGCGCAAAATTAAAAAAAACTAACAAACAAACAAGAAGAAATATTGAATGACGTTAATGAATTCGAAAACAAAAAGTCCAAATGAAATAAAATAAAACACAGTTAAGAATGTATGCTGTGTTCAATAATCATTAAAATCTCTTTAGCTTTAATTTTCAATATGGTTTTAGAAAGAAAAAAAAAACGCTGCTAGCTATAAACTGTCACAAAGTTTAATTTATGGCCCGAAGCAGTAGAACTGTTTCAGTTTATTCAGTATTCAGCCTAATATTGTTTATTGTTCCATCATATTGAGAAATAAAACAAACAAAACAGGAAACCTTAATGCCTGAGATCGAAAAATTTCTGAAGACAATAAGTAGTTATCTTAGTGCCTTGTACCACTGCCTCAAAAATCAATATTTAACTAAGAAAATTATATATACAATGAAAATCGTGGTTCTGTTTTCAAACAAACCTCCAGCTTTCTTTTGCTCCTTTTCGGCCAAATTATAAATGGAAGATCGGTTTTTTTTCGTCCATAAAAAGGTTTTGACAAAGAAAGTCTGGTTAATACCGACGTATGAAGTGTTTTAAACTTAAAACATAACAGATTTTCTCGAAAAAGCAAGAGACTGAAAAAAAAAAAGAATGTTTCCAATTTTCACAGCGTCAGTTTAATATAAATGGTTTTAAAGTTCCCAACAAAATAGGAGAGATTTTTAAAGGTTATTTTATTTTTGTTATCTTTGAATAATCGCAGTAATCATTTCAGACATTAGCTAAGGAATCGGGTCGTCTTTGATGTTTCTTTTTTTTATATACATTTTTAAAACGTAATTCCTATAATTTCTCTGTATTATTAAACTATTAAACCATAGATTTGGCAAAGGTTTAAATGTTTCAAATGTTATCTTGATTAGCATAAGAAATGACTCAATAAGGTTGCTGCAGACTTATATCGACCTGTGGATTAACTCGTAAAGAATTATAACCAAAGGAATAATTCAAAGCGGTTAATACACATATTAATGTGAAAACTGGAGCCCTGAATTAAACCTCAGTTTAATGGGATAGAACATTTTTTTAGAGAAGTATCAAGGGTTTTATGTTTAACGTTAGTTGTTTTTTTTGTATCTACAGTACATGCGTTACCATGGTTATATGTTTGTTCGTTGAATTTCGGGCAGAGGTACTCGAGGACTCAACAACAACCTCCGCCAACTCTTAGGATACTCTTGCCTGACCGAATAATGGAATTCAACTGTCACCCTTATAATTCACATACAACCCAATATGCGGATCACGCTAACGAATGGGCCTAAGCTGGCCCTCTCTTCTTGTTAAATAAGGTTTAATGTAGTGTCATTAATGGGGATAAATGTCTACAATAAAATCTGATTGTTGTGGGTAGATGGTGGTATTTATTTTTATTTTATTTTTTTGTATTGGAGCATCTACCCAAATTATATTCGACATGATGAGGTACTCGTCCTTTGTCCGGGTTACGAACTTAAAAACATGTGTGCGTGGATGCTATGATAAATAACACAAAAATTTTAACTATCACAAAATTTATTTATAACATATTATTACAGTATTCATTATTACCTAATCAACAGTTATGTATAAGCTTTAAAAACTCACTATGTATATATATATATATATATATATACTTAAAACATGGTATACACTGTGTGATGGTCATGTGACTTTGTAGGAAGAGGTAGCGGCAAAAGTAGTGGCAGTTAACGTGCTTTCTGTTATCCACTTTCGGCACCAAGTTCTTAAATTCCTTCCACAGTGTTTCACGTGATTAATTAGTTGACGGTCATTGGCTGCAAAAATGTCTTACGGGCCGAAGTTGTGAGATCACGGGTCAAAGTAGGTAGTGGGTATATATAACTCAAAAACGGCTCTTCATATCAGTCTTATAGTGGAGTAAAAACTTCATCTAAGTTTATGTGTTATTGCAATAGTGGCAGCCATTTTCTTTTCATTGCACTAATACATAGGAAGTGCCAGCGCACACTCTGAGATATATAAGACTTTTGTGTATTTGTTGTGTTATATGGAATTTGATAGTATTTTTTTTTTGTGTAAGGACGTGGCGCCATCTACGAATGTGGTTATCTTATGTCAATGATAATAAATGCTCAATAACAGCAATAATGGATGGGTGCTGAATCCCAACTAACATGCCTCTTGTCCCAAACTATCATCCCACAAAGTTTGGTTGAGATTGGCTCACCGACTTAGGAGTTGTTAGATAACGGACATACAGACGCACAGACTGTTTAAAAAACAAAGACAAAGTATCGGACACATTTCCTTTGGATAAAATATTTTCCTTTTACATCATAGAGAGAAGAGTCTAAGCAAAAATATAAGTATATATATATATGTAAATATTAATATATATATATATATTAATAAATATAAATAAACATATAAGTAAACATTCTTTAGCAGAAACTTACCAAAAGAACAATAGTCAGATAAAGTCCGTATTTTGACCTTAAGCTTAAAGGCAATTCTGTTTTCAAGTAACATCTGCAGTTTAACCCACAAGACATAATGCTTCTATAACGTGTTTTTACATTGCTATAGTTACGTCCATTGTAGGCTCTGGTTGGAAAGTCTTCCTCATAACGTTCTGCCCGCGAAATGTGTCAAAATGGAACGCTTTCTATTATTGTAACCATCTCATTTCTCATTCTATTATCATTTTTATATCCTTACTACCAGTCTTGTTGCTAAAACCATTTCCTCCAGCTTTGAGTTTAATTTATGCATAGTTTTCTCGTCTCGCCGTCTAACAAAAGTTTTAAATATATTATCATATATGAGAACATCCAATTAGCTAAACACGTGATATCTTATACTTGATTTATATTAATCGTCATTAAATTTGCATGTTCCCTTACCTGTGTTTGTAGCCATCTAGTAATGAAATCAATATACCAAGAATTACATCAGTTAAATTTGTTTACCATTCTGTCAATATATTAGAATTACGTGTGTCAGTTAAATTTGTTTACCATTCTGCCATTATATTAGAATTACGTCTAAGTCAGTTAAATTTGTTTATCATTCTGCCAATATATTAGAATTACGTGTGTCAGTTAAATTTGTTTACCATTCTGCCAATATATTAGAATTACGTCAGTTAAATTTGTTTACCATTCTGCCAATATATTAGAATTACGTCTAAGTCAGTTAAATTTGTTTACCATTCTGTCAATACATTAGAATTACGTGTGTCACTAAAATTTGTTTACCATTCTGCCAATACATTAGAATTACGTGTGTCACTTAAATTTGTTTACCATTCTGTCAATACATTAGAATTACGTGTGTCACTTAAATTTGTTTACCTTTCTGCCAATATATTAGAATTACGTGTATCACTTAAATTTGTTTACCATTCTGCCAGTATATTAGAATTACGTGTATCACTTAAATTTGTTTACCTTTCTGCCAATATATTAGAATTACGTCTAAGTCAGTTAAATTTGTTTATCATTTTTTATGTTATTTAATTATGAAATTTTGTTCTTATAACTGAAACATATTATTGTGTTGTGTTCTCAGCTTTATAAACAGCTGTTAAATCATCTTCAAGATAAGTTCTATGAAATAACTCACGTATAATTTATTGTTTCATATTTCATACGTTTTACAGGTTTAGATTTTAATATTAATAGTTCAATATCACGATTATTTAAAGTACATCTTGTTAAAATAACTATCTAAACAGATGTGCATGATAAAGCTCTTTGGAAACCGTTTTTATTGATAAACATTTTAATGTAATTTAATTCCTTATGAAAAATATTCGTACGCGCTAATTATTTTGTGGGCACGATGAATTAATATTTTAGTAAGATGTACTTTAAATAATCCTGAAATCGAACTGTTAATATTAAAATATAAACCTGTAAAGATCTTATTATTATATACTTGGCATTCACAACTACTAATGTATTGTATCAAAACCAGCAGGCAGATGCTTTTCTTGACGTTCCACAATAAATCTCACATTTTATGTTGATTTTTAAGATATTCTAAAAAACTGACTTATTTCTTGAGATTATTTACTAACGACATAGGACTTCAATAAAATTTATAGTGAAATGCATTATATATTGAATTAATCTTTCATTATAAAAAACAAAAAACAAACAGATGGTTAATCTTCATAGATTTATCTCTGTCAAAAGACGGAGTCTGTAAAAGACGATATTTTCTCCTGTGATTGGTTAAAAAACGATCCTTCTTCCTGTGATTGGTTAAAAGCATACATTTACCCGGACTAAATTTTCTCTAAGTTTTGATTCTTGTTTATCTATTTTAGATGCTCAGGATTAGAATAAAGCAATAAATATTTTGACTATGATAAAATATTATTGTAATAAAATATTTTACGAAATTTTAAACCATCAAAAAATCAAATTAGATAAAATGTGTAACTGTTGCACTTAGATTCTTATTTATGTATATATATTTTTTTTAAATAGAATGTTCTGGAATTATATTAAATCAGATTTATTTTAGATGAACAAAATCTGAGATTTCTATCGATATGTATTCAGAAGAATGTCTATTTATTAGGTACATTGGTTGGTAATTTATTTTTTAAGTATTTTACTCGGATTTATTGCGTCAGTGTGACATGTGCTAAACAAATATAGAAATATACAAAAAAAAGGTAATTCTGGAAATTTATACTGTTAGCCGTAAAACAAAAGCTGGTGCAGAACTTAATTAGCGTAACACCGTCCATCTTTTATTTAACAAGCTAAGTTAGATGGTAAAACTACATATTATTTCATACTCAACCTACCTGGTCTTCATACTATTTCATACTCAACCTACCTGGTCTTCATACTATTTCATAATTAACCTACCTGGTCTTCATGCTATTTCCTACTCAACCTACCTGGTCTTCATACTATCTCATACTTAACCTACCTGGTCTTCATACTATCTCATAATTAACCTACCTGGTCTTCATGCTATTTCATACTCAACCTACCTGGTCTTCATGCTATCTCATAATTAACCTACCTAGTCTTCATACTATTTCATATTCAACCTACCTGGTCTTCATACTATTTCATACTCAACCTACCTAGTCTTCATGCTATTTCATACTCAACCTATCTGGTCTTCATGCTATTTCATACTCAACCTACCTGGTCTTCATACTATTTCATACTCAACCTACCTGGTCTTCATACTATCTCATAATTAACTTACCAGGTCTTGATACTATTTCATACTCAACCTACCTGGTCTTCATATTATTTCATACTTAACCTACCACGTCTTCATGCTATTTCATACTTAACTTACCAGGTCTTCATAACACTTCATACTTAACCTACCAGGTTTTCATACTATTTCATACTCAACCTACCTGGTCTTCATACTATTTCATACTCAACCTACCTGGTCTTCATACTATTTCATACTCAACCTACCTGGTCTTCATACTATTTCATAATTAACCTACCTGGTCTTCATACTATTTCATAATTAACTTACCAGGTCTTCATACTATTTCATAATTAACTTACCAGGTTTTCATACTATTTCATAATTAACTTACCAGGTTTTCATACTATTTCATACTCAACCTACCTGGTCTTCATACTATTTCATAATTAACTTACCAGGTCTTCATACTATTTCATACTTAACCTATCAGGTTTTCATACTATTTCATACTCAACCTACCAGATCTTCATGCTACTACACACTCAACCTATCACATTTTCGTCTTATTTCATACTCAACCTACCACATCTTCGTGTTATTTCACATTTAACCTATCAGATCTTCATACTATTTCATTCTCAACCTAAAATATCTTCGTGATATTTCACACTCAACCTACCACACCTTCGTGTTATTTCACATTTAACCTATCAGATCTTCATACTATTTCATTCTCAACCTAAAATATCTTCGTGATATTCCACGCTCAAACTAGACATCACAGTTTCTGTCTTTACACATTGTATTTTGTTAGGCTTCGAAAAGAAAGAACCGAAAACCATTAAAGTTTTAAAAATTTCGTTTCATTCGAGCTTTTTTAAGTGTCCCATTTCAACAATCAGAAAATATGATCTGATCCCCATGGAATATTCAACAAAGACATACAGCTTATAGCTCTACAATACGTTAGTGAGATAGATAAGTAATGACTCACGAGTAAGTGAGGAAGGGAAAGGCACTTTACAGTTTAGTTTTCGAGTCATTCAACTGTCCTATTGATGATATTCAAACATGAAGAGATAAAACGTAAAGTAAATGTAGCGAGACTAAATTACGTACATAAGGAAATACGCTTCGCTCAGATGCATGTAAAATGCGGTACCTATAGGAACGTAAAATAAATATCACTGTCATATGCACATTAATTCTGTATCGAATTGATCCACTCAGCAAAGATGTGTAACATAATACAGTCCAGCGGAAACAGAGTCAAATACACGTGTTAGAAGGTTAAATGAGGTAGTACTCCCATTGTTCTTTAAATATCGTTTCGGACTCGTGGCTCATGGAAAAAAGATCATATTAGTCACGTGAAAATCGTCTATCTCGTGGCAATTTAAATATTTTTCCTGCTACAAATAATCGATTTATGTCTCGAAAAATATCTAATAACATACAAAAATACGTATAAGGAATAGTGAGAGAGACACAAATTTCTTGAATTTATTCCATCAATCGTAAAACAGTTTTAATCAAAGCATCTCATTCTTGGATTAAAAATATTCTTGGTTTTTGGACACTTGAACCTAGAGGAAATGGGATAAAGCATTAAAATTTTGTGCTTAATTTGTTTGTTTCTTTTTTCACACCTAATCCTAGAAGAAATGGAATAAAGCAGTAAACATCTTGTGCCTAATTTGTTTGTTTATTTTTCACACTTAATCCTAGAAGAAATGGGATAAAGCAGTAAACATTGTGTGCTTAATTTGTTTGTTTCTTTTTTCACACTTAATCCTAGAAGAAATGGGCCCATTTCTTCTAAGATTAAGTGTGAAAAAGAGACAAACAAATTAAGCACAAGATGTTTACTCCTTTATCCCATTTCTTCTAGGATTAAGTGTGAAAAAAAGAGACAAACAAATTAAGCACAAAATGTTTACTGCTTTATCCCATTTCTTCTAGGATTAAGTGTGAAAAAAGAAACAAACAAATTAGGTACAAGAAGTTTACTTCTTTATCCCATTTCTTCTAGGATTAAGTGTGAAAAAATAAACAAACAAATTAGACAAAAATGTTTACTGCTTTATCCCATTTCTTCTAGGATTAAGTGTAAAAAAAGAAACAAACAAATTAGGCACAAGATGTTTACTGCTTTATTTAAAGCAGTAAACATTTTTGTCTAATTTGTTTGTTTCTTTTTTCTACACTTAATCCTAGAAGAAATGGGATAAAGCAGTAAACATCTTGTGTCTAATTTGTTTGTTTCTTTTTTCACACTTAATCCCAGAAGAAATGAGCTGAAGCAGTAAACGTCTTGTGCCAAATTTGTTTGTTTCAGATTTTCTTGCAAAGCTACAGAACAGGTTACATGCGCATAGGATTTTTTAATTTTAAAATCATATTTTAGAGAGAGGGCAGCTAATCTAATTAACAGCACCCACCGCCAACTCTTGAACTACTTTGACTGAATAGTGAGACTTAACTGTCACTCTTATAGCGAACCAACTGCCCCAAAGTGCGGATCGCCTTATTGCAATAACCGGTGGTGAACCACGAATCTTTGTATTTACAGTACAGTTCAAGCATGCTAACCACTGGGTCACGACAGGACTCTTGTGCCTGACGCTGTGTTTTATTTTATTTTTCTAAGATACAATGTTTATCTTTAAACGTAGGTATATGAAAATGTGTTAAAGTCACCATTTAAAGGTTTTGCCAAAAGTTGCAAAAATAAAAGTAAGTAGAATAATTGTGTCGTCATTATTGTTATTGCTATGAATATTACTTAATATCTTAAAACACTTTAATATAATTATACTTCTTTTTCGTATATAGTGAAAGTAGCTGTTCGATTGTGTTAATAGGTAAGTCCAGAATAGCGAGGTTTGTCTGCCTATACAATGAGCAACATTACAGTTTGTTTTGTTATTATGCACAAAGCTACACAATGGGCTATCTGTGCTATGCCCACCACGTGTATCGAAACCCGGTTTCTAGCAGTATAAGTCCGCAGACATACTACTGTGCCACTGGGGGGCCAATATTACAGTACACATTATTGAATGGTCAATATCGGGTTAGGACAGATCTAGAAAGACAAACCTCAAGAAGCTAGGCTTAGTCTCATTTGTGTTTTGTTGTGTTTAGTTGTGTTAGATGTGACAACTTTATCATAAATAGATAAACAAACCTGGAAGGACAAACCTCAAGAAGCTAGGCCTAGTCTCATTTCTGTTTAGTTATGTTATATGTGACAACTTTAGCATGAATAAATAAACAGACCTGGAAGGACAAACTTCAAGAAACTAGGCTTAATCTCATTTCTGTTTAGTTATGTTAGATGTGACAACTTTAACATAAATAGATAAACAAACCTGGAAGGACAAACCTCAAGAAGCTAGTCTTAGTCTCATTGGTGTTTAGTTATGTTATATGTGACAACTTTATCATAAATAGATAAACAAACCTGGAAGGACAAACCTCAAGAAGCTAGGCTTAGTCTCATTTGTGTTTAGTTATGTTATATGTGACAACTTTATCATAAATAGATAAACAGACATGGAAGGACAAATCTCAAGAAGCTAGGCTTAGTCTCATTTGTATTTAGTTGTGTTATATATGTGACAACTTTAACGTGAATAGATAAACAAACCTGGAAGGACAAAGTGTTAAGTGCAACAACTTTAAAATAAGTGGGTAACTTTAAAGGGTGTGACTGGGTGATTATACTACACCTCGTCGCAGTTTTTTGGGGAGTAATATAGTGTTATATTGTTTAAAGTTTTACAGGAACGGTTATATATCATTTTGATATTGTATTATAAATGTAAAATTAAGGGTTACTAGCATTCATAGGTTATTAACATGCAAAGTTTACTACTATACCCACAATCGACTCCTTTTATTAACAGTGGCGTCATTTAGGGGTCCGGCTGTGGGGATCGTTCCCCTCAAGCTCGAAAATGATCTCGAATGTCACTTTCTGTAAGACATTTCTACTCAGGCTGGATTAACATAGATACGCAAAATACATCATGGCGTAGCACTACCAGCTGGTATTAGGGGGGAGGCACGCAAGATCAGTCTTTTTTGCCTCCTCCCACCCTCCAAACCTTTTGTGAAACGACACTCCTGTTTGTTACATTATTCAACTGTATTGTAATATATTGTTTTGCAAGGTAACCAAGTAAACGAGATACCCCCAATGTCTTTTAATTGCCATCACTACATTTTTCTTCTTGAAGTTATATTTTTTGTTTTTGGAATGCCTCAGAAAAAAACAACAACAACCAAATAACACACTTTCGGAAAGTTGGACTTTCCTTTTATCAGGAGGATCGTTTTAGTGGAATTTTCAGGTTATATTTCTCAACATGATTATTTTTTCCATATTTTCTTTCCCCAAACTCTTTCGTTATTTTATTTGGAATTCATCTTTCATTTTTTCAATATATTCCTCAGTTTTTGTCTAGAGTTTAATATTTCTATATCTATTTTATCGATTTTGTTCCCATACTGAAAGCTTTTTGATTCCGAAGCGTCAGTTCCACTTTCGTTCATGCTATTTCCAATTGAAGTCTGATTTCTTTTCTGCTTGAGTAACTGACGGTTTTTTTCTTAAACTTTTCTTGGGATAATTAAGGGTTCTTTTAAAAGATTGCTGCTTTTTTTTCTTTTCCATAAAAATAGGCTAAATTTTTAGATTTATAAGTTTCCAGTATTCCGCTTTTCATCTTTGAAATGCTTTATTCCAACCTCTTTTTTTGTGCTCAAATTGTGTTCGTTTTGCTTTTCGCAATTATTTCATTATCGTGGTCTATTTGTTTTTGAATTTTCTCATTAAGTTCAGATGTAACTTCAAAAAACGTTTGAACACTAATATCCAATGCTGAATCAATTTCTTCTTTTACACTAGTTGAAGATACATGTTCAATTTTTGTGATGGATCGGTCTATCTTGTAGATCTGAGAAAATATCTGTGTGTATAACCTTATTAAGAAAATACTGATCATGAATTAAATTGTTTTTCATAATTTTTACATTCCCTAAATGAGAAACTAATTAAAAAGGTTCTTAAGTTAATCATATGCTTTTACATACATTTGTAAAAAATGTTTAGATAACTCAAAGGATTGTTAGTGTTAGTATACTGAAGGCGACTTTCACTGAGTTTTAGAACACTGAAGAGGACAGTTAGTGTTAAAACACTTAAGAGAACTATTAGTGTTAGAACACTCAAGAGGACTGTTAGTGTTAGAAGACTCAAGAGGACAGTTAGTGTTAGAACACCCTAGAAGGCAGTGCTCGAACTCTCAAGAAGATAGTGTTAGAACAGTTAAGAGGACCGTTAGTGTTAGAACACTCAAGAGAACTATTAGTGTTAGAACACTCAAGAGGACTGTTAGTATTAGAAGACTCAAGAGGACAGTTAGTGTTAGAACACCCTAGAAGGCAGTGCTCGAACTTTCAAGAAGATAGTGTTAGAACAGTTAAGAGGACTGTTAGTGTTATAATATTGAAGAGGAGAGTTAGTATTAAAAGACTCAAGAGGACTATTAGTGTTATAACACTCAATAGAGCAGTTAGTCTTAAAATACTCAAGAGGACAGTTAGTGTTAGAACACAAATGTAGACTGTCAGTGCTAGAAGACTCAAGAGAAATTTTAACACGTGATTTTTGAATGTTCGATCTCAATCTAATAATTTCAGTTTGTTGGATACAAAAGTATTTATAAACTCGACATATTAGCAAATGGAAAAGGTTTGAATAATCGCACTTCAACAGCCATTTAATACTGAGAATCCCATTAACAGCCATTTAATACTGAGAATCCCATAACAGCCATTTAATACTGAGAATTCCATAACAGCCATTTAATACTGAGAATCCCATAACAGCCATTTAATACTGAGAATCCCATAACAGCCATTTAATAC
>NW_013667774.1:183030-186475 GCF_000517525.1 Limulus polyphemus
TGAGAATTCCATAACAGCCATTTAATACTGAGATTCCAATAACGTCATTTAACACTGAGAATCCCATAACAGTCATTTAATACTGAGAATCCCATAACAGCCATTTAATACTGAGAATCCCATAACAGTCATTTAATACTGAGAATTCCATAACAGCCATTTAATACTGAGATTCCAATAACAGTCATTTAATACTGAGAATCCCATAACAGCCATTTAATACTGAGAATTCCATAACACCCATTTAATACTGAGAATCCCATAACAACCATTTACTACTGAGAATTCCATAATAGCCATTTAATACTGAGAATCCCATAATAGCCATTTAATACTGAGAATCCCATAACAGCCACTTAATACTGAGAAGTCCATAACAGCCATTTAATACTGAGAATTCCATTTCCTTCTTTACTTATTTAAACATATTAATTTCAGAGCATTTATTATCATTATTTGTACATACATATATATATACATACTGCTAGAATATTTCTTATATCCACCTCGATAACTAAGTATACGTTACACAAGGCCTGTTATCAATAAGATTTGTTTTATATAGCTTTTAGAACAAGATCGAATGAACTGATAAAAACGAAAAATCCAAGAGTTATTATCTATAATATATGGCATAAAAACAGTTGGTTCTCTATCAGATTTTATATAAACAGGAGATTAGTCTCTCAGGTTTTCTTTAGGTAGCAGTTTCTATCCTAACTATTCTACAAAGGGGGGTCTTTCTCACATTTTCTATATGCAGCTGGTTCTCTTCTAGGTTTTCTCAACGCAGTGGGTTATATCATGCTTTCTGCAGGCAGCGGGTTATCCCATGTTTTACGTAGGCAGCGGGTTATTCCAAGTTTTCTGTAGGCAGTGTGTTATCCCATATTTTATGTAGGCAGCGGGTTATCCCATGTTTCCTTTAGGCAGTGTGTTATCTCATGTTTTATGTAGGCAGCGAGTTATCCCATGTTTTATGTAGGCAGTGGGTTATCCCATGTTTTCTCTAGGCAGTGGGTTATCTCATGTCTTCTGCTGGCTGTGGGGTTTCCCATGTTTTCTACAGGCAGCTACTTATCCCTGATTTCGTCACTTCATTGTCTGAAGGAAGAGTTACTGAAAACCTGTACAAGACTTTGAGTCAGAACTGAATAAAGAATTTTTTTCTCGGAGGATAATAAAGAAATAAGTTCTCCCTAATTCAGAATCGAAAAATTTTAATAAGATACTTGAATAAGACTGAAAAACGCGTTGCTGTGGGAAAATAATCTAAGAAACAAAAATAAGTAACTGACATTTATAGAAAAAACCAAAAGTAAAAAAAAAATAAAGATAAAACTTCATATCAACTAACGTTCTTTGGAATCTACCTTCGCAGATAGATACATTGATTTATTCACATCCGTACAAACTACATATTTGTAACCGTTATAGTCCACGAGGAACCACCGATGGAAAATGGTTACTGAGAACGTTACTCATGCTAGTTTGCAACAAAACTATTAAACACGTTGCAACTTGTGTAAAAATTTCGGGTGAAACTGTATATTATCAGTGTAAGATCCATGGGTCTTATTTTAATTTCATCCTAATTCCCTACTGGCAAAACAGACATGAAATTCTACGCTTGAAAACTACATCAACTTTGGCTGGTATATTTCTTTTTTTTTAAGATTCAAGAAAATGTCATCCGTCTAAAAACTGGCTCTCAGAGTCTTTCCTTATAGAGAAAAAGAATCCCAGAAGCCAATGGCGTGTGAGTTAGAATATTTTTTATAGATCAGGTTGTCAACCAGAAATCAAAGTAAGTTTTCTACGTTTACAGATAGGAAGACATTTATAATGAAACCATTAAGCCTAATATTTGTGATAAACATTACGCCTCTGATTTGTAATTTGTCATGGAGTTATTAAGAGGAATGGAAGATAAATGAACCTATGCAGTCTATAGTTCAGGTATTAGGTAAACAAGATATCTGCCTGTGTTCATTCTCTAGTTTTAGTTATAACATGTAAACACAGTTCAGTTATAATAAAAACTACAATGCTGGAATAAGATATCTGGGCGGAGAAATGTAATATTTCCATTTGTTACTTAAAAAACTAAAAACAAACAAGCAGAAAAGTGTATTAGTTCCTCTTCAGGCGTGTACTGTTGCCTCATCAAGCAGGAAACAATAAATACATAATAACTCTAGGAAGCAACATTGTCAACAATAAACGCGGTAACACACACGCGCTAGTACACTCAGACGAGTGATGTCTCTGCGTGTTTCTGGTTGAGCGACTTGAACAAAATACGCGAAGCTGGCTGGCTTTGTTATACGGAGTAGAATAATAGGATATGCTGGTAGTGGCTCGAGAAAAAGACACAGAGCCCGCTACGTTACACTGATAGGACTGGCTGATAATAATGTCTATTGTGTATTGTAAGTTAAAGAATAAGCATGTCCGGTTACGTCGCTTAAAGATTTATTCTAATACCCATTATTTGGGAGATAAAACTAGAGAAAACAAATAGTATATACATAGAATATGCGCAAGAAAACAAATAGATGTTTAGAACAAACGTTTTGCAGACTTGAATAAATGTGTTGGAAAAGTTTCAATTGGCTAAAACGCTGCGTTGAAATATATTCTATATCTTAAAGTCCAAGAATATAGGTGACTTTAGTGCATAAATAAGGAACGAATAGCAGGATTGTTTATTTACTAGTAAACTACATTGGACTATCTGTTATGTCCACCGCGGGGAATCGAGCCCCGGCTTTTAGCTTTGTAAATCCGTAGAGTTACTGCTGTCCCACCGGGGACAGGGGTGTAAATAGACTTTATCTTTTTTTGACAACTTTGTAGATGAATTGTGAAAATAAAAAAGCAGGTAATGTTTTGATTTGTTAGGTTAATTGTGGAGAAAAAAAAGCAGGTAACGTATTTGTTGAATTAGCAGACATCAAACTCCGTTCCTCTCGACATTTTGTTCTTACACGGTTAACAGTGGCTCGACTCGTGTTTACAGACCTGAGCTTCTAAGTTGCATGCCAGAGGGCGACTTTGGTGTGAAAACTAATGAAATCTGTGAGTTCCTAATTATGGTGGGTTTTCTCTTTTATGTTCTATTCTAACATTTATTTGGCACATTTTACAGAAAGGTTTATCTAACTACTCATTTCATGTTCTAAGAAATCTCTAATAAACAATAAAACCTTACTGGTTCCAGATGCTAAGCGTGGTAATTTGTTCATCATTCCAAGTCACAAAGGAAGTTGTAAAAAGATCTCCTTTATCAAACTTATGTGCTTAAGATTGGTAAAATATCACGTAATATCAAGAGGAATGGAGATTGGTTAATGGCTGCAGGATTACTGACAATCTGACTTCGAGAGGAATGGAGATTGGTTAATGGCTGCAGGATTACTGATAATCTGACTTCGAGAGGAAT
>NW_013667774.1:187540-201749 GCF_000517525.1 Limulus polyphemus
GAATGGAGATTGGTTAATGGCTGCAGGATTACTGATAATCTGACTTCGAGAGGAACTGGAGATTGGTTAATGGCTGCAGGATTACTGATAATCTGACTTCGAGAGGAATGGAGATTGGTTAATGGCTGCAGGATTACTGATAATCTGACTTCGAGAGGAATGGAGATTGGTTAATGGCTGCAGGATTACTGATAATCTGATTTCAAGAAGACTGGAGATTGGTTAATGGCTGCAGGATTATTGATAATCTGATTTCAAGAAGACTGGAGATTGGTTAATGGCTGCAGGATTAATAATAATCTGATTTCATAAAGACTGGAGATTGGTTAATGGCTGCAGAATTATTGATAATTTGATTTTAAGAATACTGTGGATCAGTTAATGCTTGAAGGATTATTGATAACCTGATTTCAGGAAAACTGGAGATTGTTTTATGGCTACAAGATTATTAATGATCTTATTTCAAGAAGACCAGAGATTATTGCATTTAATGGTGTCTCACTTCGTAATTCAAAGCTGCAACTTGCTGTATTTGTCATGCTTTTTATACAAACTATTTAATCTATGTTCAAGCTCTATAGTTCTGGAACCAAGTTATCAACGTCTCCTCAGTTAAAGTGATGTTGTATTCATAAAACAATAAGTCATGCTATATCTGAGAAGAAAAATAATGAACTCGTCAGAGAACATTATATTTTCAAACTATAATGTAAATGAACGTAGCACAAAACTAGCAGCTAGTTACCACTTAAACACAAGATCAATACTGTTTTAATTAGTAAACTTAACACATGGTTCAGCTGAGATTACAGTAAAAATTTGAGTTTTCTACTTAGATATTCAAGTTTTATTTGTTTATCATCCATGTACTTTGTAAGATCCTGCTTCGAGTTTAAAACTGTTTTTAAAGCCTCTATTATTAATTCAATATTTTTTTGTCATTTAGTCGGAAGTTTATCGTAGCGTGACCTTAATGTTTGAATGTTTCTCTCAAGTTTAAGAAAAACAACTTGAGCATTATATAATAGGTCCCTTGTCGCCTTTAGATTTTATATTGTGTGTGTGTGTTATGTTAAATAATAGAGACACAAAATTACACAAGTGAAAACTTTTTACTTATGTTTTGATGAAATTAGGCCTACCAGTGAACGTTGGTTACGCTAACTGTTGAAACTGAAAAAATAAAACGTTTTTATTACAGTCAAGTGGACTGGACTTGGCATTATTTATTTTTTTTACCGAATAATCCAAATAGACAATAGACATCAGTACACCACTATGTGAAGATAGAAACGAAAACTGAACTGACGTTTAGAGTGTTTAGAGAGCTTTAGATGTATACAATTGAAGTAAGGAATCACCTTTTAGAAAAGCATACAATTAATATTCGCCTGTCTACACGTATATGTTATGTAATACGACAATTGTTGATTGAAAGATAACACATGTAAAAACTAATTGTAATTTGCTCTTTTTGCATATGTATTACTGACGTATTAATGCTAATATCTTAGATAACGTGTATTACTGACGGATTAATGCTAATACCTTAGCACAAACCTTGTAGCTGTCAAAAGGCTTTCGGTGTATACTTCGAATCTACTCCGCCTGTTCGTGCCATGCGAGTGTCAGCTATTATACTGGCATCGAATGTAGTCAACTGCAGAATACATGCAACTTTGGAATAGTTCTGTTCGAGAGGTTTATGATACTTCTGCACGAGAAAGTAATGAATGCAGAAAAGACTTAACATACTCATGTATTGAACCACTTCAATCGCTCTGTTTCCTTTTGAAATGTGGAGTATAAATATATATCAACCTTTTCCCACAAAAGATATGACTGTTTGTCAGTTAGAGCATCACTTCGTATATTACAGAGTAGTGAAGGGCAAATAAAGTACGATGTGGTCAGTATATACATCGTACTTTATTTGCCCTTTACTACTCTGTAGGTCAGTATATACATCGTACTTTATGTGCCCTTCACTACTCTGTGGGTCAGTATATACATCGTACTTTATTTGCCCTTCACTACTCTGTAGGTCAGTATATACATCGTACTTTATTTGCCCTTCACTACTCTGTAGGTCAGTATATACATCGTACTTTATTTGCCCTTCACTAGTCTGTAGGTCAGTATATACATCGTATTTTATTTGTTCTTCACTACTCTGTAGGACAGTATATACATCGTACTTTATTTGCCCTTCACTACTCTGTAGGTCAGTATATACATCGTACTTTATGTGCCCTTCACTACACTGTAGGTCAGTATATACATCGTACTTTATTTGCCCTTCACTACTCTGTAGGTCAGTATATACTGGTTTATGTGTTGGAGGTGTAACAATGAATAATACTGGTTTATGTATAACAAATAATGCCATAAAATCCAACTGTAGCCCATACGAAGACTACAGAGATGTCTATGAAATATCTTCCTTAGAAAGTGTGTGTGTGTGCACCCTTCAAATGTAATTTGATGAATTCTAACATTAATACTCAACATGGTTTAGCAATATACGAAGTTATGTAGCTCATAATACGTAGCTTGACATTCTCTATTTTATATCTTCAGTGTTCCCATGCAGTGTACAAGGTCTACATGCTAATTTTATACATTTTGTATAAGGGTGGAGGCTTGATATGTTGTACGTAATATAGGTTATGAAACACGAAACTAGAATCGCTATTAGAATAACTTACGTTTATCAAGAGACTTCTGTTATTGTTTCAGTACACGAGAACGCACGTGCTAAATAAGGTAAAGTTCCCATATCGATCACATCTATAATTATGATAAAATATTGATAGAAATATTCAAACGTGACACATATATTAATGATACAAGGCGTATCATGGGTTGAACTCTTCAAATCGTTCAAAAGTACACAAATATTGCTGGAATAATTTCACTGAATTTAATTTCCGCCTCTCTGCCATGTCAGCGGCACGCTTTCGAGCTTAGCTTCACTAAAATTCGTAGTTGCGTGTAAAATAATAGGATGTAGAGTATTACACGTGAAGAACCATTTTTTGGGGAATGTGTAGTCCCTTTTTAGTTTATCTTGATATTTAACTTGAAATACAGCTGAAACAACACCGACTGAAGATATTAACTTGAAACACATGGAAACAACACCTACTGAAGATATAGACATCAAATACAGCGGAAACAACACCAAGTAAATATATTAACTTCAAATACAGCGGAAAAAAACACCTACATATACTTCATATACAGTGGAAACAACACCTACTGAATATATTGATTTTAAATACAGCGGAAACAACACCAAGTAAATATATTAACTTGAAACACATGGAAACAACACCTACTGAAGATATAGACATCAAATACAGCGAAAAAAACCTACTAAAGATACTGACTTCATATACAGTGGAAACAACACCTACTGAATATACTGATTTTAAATACAGCGGAAACAACACCAAGTAAATATATTAACTTTAAGTACAGCGGAAAAAGCACCTACTAAAGATACTGACATAAAATACAGCGAAAACAACACCTAATGAGGATATTGACATCAAAGACAGCGGAATAAAACACCTTCTAAAGATACTGACTTCATATACAGCGAAAACAACACCTAATGAAGATCAAATTCGATGACGAGGAACCCACTTTGAGAGTAATAATGGCTGGAGACGGCTTGAATGGGTAATGAAGATATTGACATCAAATACAGCTGAAACAAACACCTACTAAATATACTGACTACATATACAGTGGAATCGACACCTACTGAAGATATTAACTTGAAATACAAAGGAAACAACACCTACTGAAAATATTGATTTGAAATAACACCTAGTGAACATATTGCTTTAAAATACAACGGAAAAAACACCTACTGAAGATATTGACATAAAACACAGCGAAAACAACACCTAGTGAAGATATTGATTTCAAATACAGCGGAAAAAACACCTACTGAAGATATTGACATAAAACACAGCGAAAACAACACCTAGTGAAGATATTGATTTCAAATACAGCGGAAAAAACACCTAGTGAACATATTGATTTCAAATACAACGGAAAAAACACCTACTGAAGATATTGACATAAAACACAGCGAAAACAACACCTAGTGAAGATATTGATATTTGAATAATCAATATTGTAATGTGTAGTGGGATGATCAAAGAGAATCTTCATTGTTAAATTTGAACCAAGCTGTCTGAGTGGTAAGACAAACCACTTAGTTTAATTGCGAATAAATAATAAAGTACTTTATGAATTAATTATAATTATAATGCAAGCTAATGATCAGATTTTAGAAAAACAACCATCATGTGTAAACGATTTTTTTCTAATAGATATCAAATGATACAAATTTGTAATATCAAATCCTTCAATTATTTACTTTTACTCAATAAAAAAAAAAAATGTGTATTTAATAAGTCGTCAAGCAATACTTATTTAAAGTCATTAACGACATGCTAGAAAGTGTTTTAATCTTGTCAGACACATAAAGATAGAGATATAACTATCACCTTATCAGAGCCCGGCATGACCAGGTGGTTAGGGCACTCGATTCGTAATCTGCGGGTCGAGGGTTCGAATCCCCGTCCCACCAAACATGCTCGCCCTTTCAGCCGTGGGGGCGGTCAATCCCACTATTCGTTGATAAAAGAGTAGCCCAAGAGTTGGCGGTGGGTGGTGTTGACTAGCTGCCTTCTCTCTAGTCTTACACTGCTAAATTAGGGACGGCTAGCGCAGATAGCCCTCGTGTAGCTTTGCGCGAAATTCAAAACAAACAAACAAAGCTTATCAGAAGATCGAGAACAATGCTCGTTTATGTGACAAATATTTGTGTTTATCATTATGTTGCTTGTGATGAAATCCTCACAAAGTATCTCCTCAGTCGGAACAATTTTCATTAACAGAATTTAAAATAAAACAGGAGTGTGAATAACTGAATGTGAAAGTACAGTAAATTTAATCAAATAAAGGCAAGTAATAAAACCAAATCCTGTTTCAACGCTGGATTGAATTTCTTATGAAGACTCTATCCTTATAATGATTACCAATCACATTTAGTCTTATTGTGAAATTCTACTGACTTATAAATATTTAACCCAAAGAAACGTATTTTCTATTTCTTTATTTTGCTTCTCGAATATGTCTTCTTTTTAAACATGAAAGAGATTTCTAGCTTCTAATGGGATGATTGAATTTCAAACATGAACTCTTTGCTCAGACGTACGTACTTCCAAAACAAAGCATTTAAATTCAATATATATATTATTTGAGTGTGTTCATTCATTCTTAACAAGATTTAATAAATCTTGAACAACTTTTTCTTTACCTTGTCATGTTTGTTTTAGTTTCTAAACTCCTATATGTCATGCCTCGGAGGCACAACAAGAACAAAAATGGGATTTTTGCTATCTAAAAGCATCCATTTACGTATTTAGATCATCACTACGCTGTTTCTTCTTCATCTACGTTCCTAGCCGAACTTATGCCCAAAAAGCAGCATTGACACATTGAAATGTCTGTGTTATCGTATTTTCTTGTTACGTCTTGCTTAGCAACTGGAAGAAGACGTGTTGATTTGATATGGTCACTATCTTGATGATGTAGAAGTTCCCTGAAAAAGAACACTGACATAGACACATGTATATGTCTCCCTCTAAACCACTGACATAAATGCATTTATATGTCTCTCTTTAGACCACTGCCATAGACACATGTATATTTCACCCTCTAGACCACTGACATAGACACATGTATATGTCACCCTCTAGACCATTGACAAAAAATGCATTTATATATCTCTCTTTAGACCACTGCCATAGACAGATGTATATGTCACCCTCTAAACCACTGACATAAATTCATTTATATGTCTCTCTTTAGACCACTGCCATAGACACATGTATATGTCACCCTCTAGACCACTGACATAGACACGTGTATATGTCACCCTCTAGACCATTGACAAAAATGCATTTATATATCTCTCTTTAGACCACTGCCATAGACAGATGTATATGTCACCCTCTAGACCACTACCATAGACACATGTATATGTCTCCCTTTAGACTACTGACATAGACACATTTATATGTCACTCTCTAGACCACTACCATAGACACATGTATATGTCACCCTCTAGACCACTGCCATAGACACATGCATATGTATCTTCTAGAAGACTGCCATGAGCACATAATGGCCCCTCTAGAGTATTGCCTCAGGCACATACATGTATGTTCCCATCTACAACGCTGCCACCAATAAACATATGTTCTTTTCCACGGCACTTTCATGGGTACACATATGTCCCCTTCTAGAGCACTACCATGGGTGCACATATATCCCCTTCTAGAGCACTGGCCATGAGTACATATATTTCTAGGGCACTGTCCTGTCAAATATATAAAGGACACACAGTATAAAGTTAGGATAAATATATAGGACACACACTATAACATTAGGACAAATATATAGGACACAGTATAACATTAGGACACATATATAGGCCACACAGTATAACATTAGGGTAAATATATAGGACACACAGTATAACATTAGGGTAAATATATAGGACACACAGTATAACATTAGGGTAAATATATAGGACACACAGTATAACGTTAGGGTAAATATCTAGGACACACAGTATAACATTAGGGTAAATATATAGGACACACAGTATAAAATTAGGGTAAATATATAGGAAAACTTCTACAATGAAATTAATATTTGTGACTTTGGGAAACAAAGACTTAAAATTTTTCAGAAATTACCTGAAGTTGGATTGCAAGTCTATCTCAAAACTGGCCCTATTTTGTGAAATGACTAGAAGGTTATCGTAACCTATAATCCTCCTTCTAAAGTGCTCTGATAAGGATTGGAAGGTTAACAGAGTCTGAAAAACTCCTCCTAAGTTCCTTTGATGAAGACAGTATGTTAACATTGTGATTAACCAGTTTAATTTAAAACGATGAAAATATAATAAATCAAATATACAAGACTTAGTTCAACTTAGTCTACTCATGTCCTTAATGGACTTCGTTTTAACACACTTATTTTCAGGTTTCAGTAAAAAGGTCAGTAACCAGACGTGCATAACTTGGAAGTTTCTCGTATGAAAATGTTTTTGTTAGATGTCAATGTACTGAGATACTCGTATCATTGGGATATTTCTCTGTAAGTTGTTTTTTTTAGTTATATCGCGTCTAAATTTGTTATGCGAACCACGACAACAAGTTTATAACACTCGTTACGCTCTACAGTATAACAAGTAGCCTAACATGAACATACAAACCACAACAAGTTTACAACACTCGTTACGCTCTACAGTATAACAAGTAGCCTAACATGGACATACAAACCACAACAAGATTACAACACTCGTTATTCTCTACAATATAACAAGTTGCCTAACATGAACATATAAACCACAACAAGATAACAACACTCATTACGCTCTACAGTATAACAAGTAGCTTCTTGTTGTGGTTTGTATGTCTTTGTTAGGTTACTTGTTATACTGTAGAGCGTAACGAGTGTTGTAAACTTGTTATGGTTTGTATGTTCATGTTATTACAACACTCGTTACGCTCTACAATATAACAAGTAGCCTAACATGGACATACAAACCACAACAAGTTTACAATACTCGTTACGCTCTACAGTATAACAAGTAGCCTAACATGAACATACAAACCACAACAAGATAACAACACTCATTACTCTTTACAGTATAACAAGTAGCCTAACATGAACATACAAACCACAACAAGTTTACAACACTCGTTACTCTGTACAGTATAACAAGTAGCCTAACATGAACATACAAACCACAACAAGTTTACAACACTCGTTACGCTCTACACTGTAGAGTCTACGGTATAACAAGTAGCCTAACATGGACATACAAACCACAACAAGTTTATAACAATCGTTACGCTCTACACTGTAAAGTCTACGGTATAACAAGTAGCCTAACATGGACATACAAACCACAACAAGTTTACAACAATCGTTACGCTCTACACTGTAGAGCCTACGGTATAACAAGTAGCCTAACATGAACATACAAACCACAACAAGATAACAACACTCGTTACGCTCTACACTGTAGAGTCTACGGTATAAAAAGTAGCCTAACATGGACATACAAACCACAACAAGTTTACAACACTCGTTACGCTCTACATTATAACAAATAGCCTGACATGGACATACAAACCACGACAACGAGGTTACAACATACGTTTCATCGGTCTACATTATAACAGGTAATCTGACCTGGACTTATACTTTAGTACATACTATATAAATATTTCACTTATTCTCATTTAAATTTCATATCTGTAGGCAAAAAAATGAAGTAGGTGTAAATTTTCAAACCGATAAATCTGTACCCCCTTGGACAAATCATTTTAATAAATCTTAGTACAAAAAATTAAACATTTCCAATTTACAAAACTGACTCACTCCTGTTGACAGCAGAGTAAAGCGTGTTATATCTGAATCAGTACTTTGTGGAACATGCTTAAGTCTCTACCTACATCCAGCAAAAAACGATGCTAAAAAAAGCCACAGTTCCATTTTATCTTTTTCTTTTACTGAGTTCTAAGTTTCAGCTTAGCCTGTTTATTCCTCAAACTGGATTTCGTGGGTGATTAATGTGGTGAGGAAAGTTTTTGAAGATAAGTCTATTTTATTTTAGAAGAATTTATCTTCCCTTCTTGATGATTTTAATACTTGAAATTATTTTACTTTTCCGGTGAAAAAGTCGTGATCCGAATAATTTTTTAGTTCTTTTTTTTTTCTTTACAAAAAAAAACTTTTTTACACACACTTTACTAGATGTTATGCGTTTTACCACAAATTTTCCAGTTTGTTAATCATATTATTCATTTCGATAGGACTCCTTTTAGTTAGAACCAGCAAGAAGTTTGAAATAATTTAGTATCGAGTTAATACGCCTCTCGTGTCAAGTTTTGGAACTAACGCGCCAGGAATTGCAGAAATAATTTTTTTTGTAAATTTAAGGTCGAAGAAATTATTTTCGTATTTGGATTGTTTGGTGAACCCTCATTTATCTCTGTATATTGAAATATGAGGGTTTTGTTATCACCCTTAAGTTAATAACCGATGCCAATATACAGACCGCCCTCTATGATCTAACTGATTGTTAGAAATAAGATGGAGTTCGTGCTTCACCGTTTAGTTTTTAAAGTAATGAACATGGCACAGAATTAAATTCATTTTACTACTAAAGTCAAATGTAAGATGTCAAGTATTTAAAACCTACGTACTTTGTTCTTGATGTGTGTTTCACGATGAAGATATTTTCTGTTTACGGAGGTAAAAAAGGGACATTTTTGGTGTTAGTCTTAGTTACGACTAAAATATACTTCCCTTTCTATTCTAGTTCTACTTGTGCAAAACATAAAGCAACATTGGTTTATAACTTTCTAAATTAGTTTGTTTGATTCGTCTGCATGGACTGGGATATAGTCGTTTTGAGTACTGTTACATCACCAGATTATTTACCGAGATTTTGAATGGAGATCTGTGTTTGAGCTATAGCTGTGTGTTTAATTTGTTTATTCAACATGATAAAATACTCATTATGTATACTTGGTTTATCGTGTCTTAATGACTCTAATGTAATTGTTTATGGTGTGTAATGAGTTATTTGTTTTCCCTTACAGAAACCAAAGTGTCTGTATCCATCTATCCGGCCATCTATCTTTCCCTCCGATGACTTCGCTGAAGTTAGTTTCAAACTGTTTGCGTGTTATTGTTGTGTTAGTGTCTTCTTTCTGTGATTGACACAAGTCTGTACAACTAGGGTTAACTGATTACCAGATGATTTGGTTAGGAAGCTTAAACCCTGATTAAATTACATGGATTACAGGTCTAATTAGATATCGTGCGTGTTACAGTTGTGTTGGTGTCTTCTTTCTGTGATTGTCACAAGTCTGTACTAGCTAAGGTTAACCGATGATCAGCTGAAACGCATCAGGTTAAATCAGCAGTGCAGCAGTATCACCCTATATAATCTACCATACATACGAGAAATGGGTCGAGTCAAAAGTGCAGCATTATCCCCCTGTATAATCCACCATATATATGAAAAAGGGGTCGAGTCAGAAGTGCAGCAGTATCCCCCTGTATAATCTATCTTACATACGAGAAATGGGTCGAGTCAGAAGTGCAGTATTATCTCCTTGTATAATCTACCTTACATACGAGAAATAGGTCGAGTCAAAATTTCAGCATTATCCACCTGTATAATCTAGAAATGGGTCAAGTCAGAATTACAGCAGTATTCCCTGTCCAGTAAATAGCACACTGTCAATTCTTTAGCAGGTCCTGTGTTTTTCAGTGTATTGCTCACTTCGTTTCTAATGGTTATTTCAGTGTTCTCCGCCTTGCCTTCAGCGCTTTGTCGACATGCGCCTGGCTGTCAAGACTGGTTTTCTATGTAGCTTAGCAACATTAAAGTGTAGAGGGACCTGACATTATCGAGTAGCTAGGTTACGCAGTAAACATGTCATAACGACCAGGGGAAGTAACATTAATAGTAGTTATGTAAATAAAATGTTGTGGAGCTTCTCTCCCACTTTACCCACTCATATATGTAGTTCCTGTCGTAAAAGTAACTCCTTGGAGTTGAAATAAGCTCAGTTATTAGTACGGGTCTTACTTATATATATATACATTTGATTAATTATTTAGACTTCCAAGTAAAACAGCATCAATCACACTTGGTAGGAATACTTTTATTATACTAGTTGACGGTAAGACTTGTAATCAGGGGCGTAGCCGGCAGTAAAAAGAGAGAGAGGGGGGATTTAAAAAAAAGTAGACCTTTTTTTTTACACAAATAATTTAAGTGGTTCATATGAAATTGAAGTATTTATGAAAACCAAATCAGAAGATAGTGGATCTTTTAGATTTTATAGAACATTGGGGTGTCGTTTGAGCCCCCATCCCGTGACTATGTCCCTGCTTATAACAATATTATACGCTAAAGTCATTTCATTAATTTTTAAAGTTAATATTCAGTCCTAATAATTGGACTATGAGGCAGTCTCCAGACGATAATTACAATATAGGTGTCTTTGAGTAGGTAAGGAGTAAATAGCCACACTCATGCTGTAAGAACTCTAACAGTGTGGTTTATACTCAGGTTTACAAGTAACTTGTTGTTTGTCATTAGTTGTTTATGTGAAGCAGCAGACGTATTGATATTTAAACACAAATACAGTTAACCCTAATTCACACATGTGTGTGAATTACATATCTAAGTTTTTCTTGTTTGTTGCTAAGCGCTAAGCTACACAAGGGGCTATCTGAGTTGTGCTCTTAGGTTTGCTGCAGAGGTATGGGGTGGACATGAAGGTGGTGAAGGTTCCCTGTTTACCAATCACAGATCACGTAACAGATGAGTTAGGTTTAAAAACCAATAGTGAGTGCTCTGGAACACGGTCTTATTTGTTTGAACGTGACCAAGCCTCACGCTGACGAGTACAAGACAGTGCTAATTTTGAACTTCATTTGTTACCTGGAATCCATGGTAAACATCACTTAGTCTACATATCCTTTTTAGCATCATATTAGTTTCTCCATTACGGATTTCCAATCAGAAGTGTATAAAAGTAGTGTTTCAGATCTATCTTTGTCCATCACACGTCACTGCCCAGGATTCCTTTCGTTCTATGAGAGCAAGAAAACAAAAGGTTATCTGAAAGGTTATATACATGCAGTGCAAGAAGTTTAACGTTACGGTTTGGCTTTGGAGTTGGAAATATTTAAAATAACCGAGAGGTGAAAAAGTCGAGATAAGACAGCGTTATTCGTTGACAAAAACTATTCTATTGTCGTTTCGCTGTAATATGTTAAAGGTCAATAATTTTAAATATTGAATTATGTATTAATTATTTACAATTCCATGCAATCTTACACTTAAACACACGGTATCTACTGTAGTTCGTTAGAAAACGTTTCCAGTTTAACTTGTACTGACTGAAAGTAAACAATAGATATAGGAAAGTGCAAAAAAGGGAATGAAAAAACAAAAGTTTGAATAAAGTGTTTCAGGACTATAAAAGAACAGATTCTTGACTTAAAATCCTATGGAAAAGTGCCTTTTTTCTATGATATAACATGTCCACAACGTAAAGTCCATCTTACAAGTTTTATAGCTAGTATTATCAGCATAATAATGAAGAAGGCGGCAGTTGCAGCAGAAGTTCCCTAGCTCTTGGATTTCAAACGTTCTAGCCCGCTTTTGAATTAGAATTTCTAGAGTTTTTTAACCAAGTCACGTTACTCCGTGTTTCAGAATTATGTTAAGGAAACAAAAGATTTTAGTTTTGTAGTTAGTTCGATACCTAAGGAAGTAGTATCGTGTTTAGTTTTACCCAAAATTAATTAACGAATCACGTAGTTAAATATATGATTCTGTAGAAATGTGATCGTTAAGAAGCCTTCTTTGGATAAGACCTAGAAGATATGTAGAACATTAAACTAATTATTATTTTGTATATGGGAATAGCAATCTCCAAACTCCAAGTTCTAAAAAGAAACTTCTTTGTATAGATTGAATTACTTTTTCATTTCAATATTTCGTAATCTATTGGTAGGCTATCAAGTTACCGTAAAATATGGATAGAAACGTATATCAAACTAAACTAGAAAATTATCAAATGATAAGTACGCGAATCAAATACTCAACTCATTAAAGTTATAATAATGCATTAAACTATTGAAACTCAACAACAACAGCAAGAAAAAAAAAAGATGGACAAAATTAAAACAGTTAAATAACAACAACTGTTTTATATAGAACACAGAATCTAAGAGCCCGAACAAATAAGACTAAAAAGAACAGATCATACACAAACCATTGAATTTAGTGACTGAAAAAAAGAACATTTATAACAATGAAGAAGAGTAACGACAAAACATAAAACAAAACATTTATATCAGTGAAGATGGGTGACGACAGAACATAAATAAAACATTTATAGCAATAAATATGAGTGACGACAGAACATAAATAAAATATTTATAACAATGAAGATGAGTAACGACAGAACATAAACAAAACATTTATAGCAATAAATATGAGTGACGACAGAACATAAAATGTTAATAGAAATGAAGATTGGTGACGACAGAACATAATCTAAACATCAAGGAAGATAGGTGACGTCCTAACAAGGACAAGACATAAATATTGTTAATAAGGACCGGCCGTTAAGGTTAGTGTTATATCGTGTATTTATATATGTGTTATACAACTGAGCTACGCTTACACAGCGTATGTTAATAACTTTGTGATTATACAGGCAAGACATTTTTAGTGAATGTATGTTTCTACACCTATACTACTCTTATTGGTATACGTTTGTTTGGTTTAGTTATTTCTAAATGTTGTGGCCTGATATGTTCTGGTGGTTAAGGTAATTTTAATGTTGTGGCCTGACATGGCCTAGTGGTTAAGGTAATTCTAATATTGTGGCCTGATATGGTCTGGTGGTTAAGGTATTTCTAAATTTTGTGGCCTGGTATGGTCTGGTAGTTAAGGTAATTTCTAAATGTTGTCGCCTGACATGGCCTAGTGGTTAAGGTAATTCTAATGTTGTGCCCTGATATGGTCTGGTGGTTAAGGTATTTCTAAATTTTGTGGCCTGGTATGGTCTGGTGGTTAAGGTGCTCGACTCGCGAACTGCGTGTCCCTGATCGAAACCTGTCCCTTAATCTCTTCGCCTTATCAATCATGGAGGAACTATAATTTTATGTTCAATCCCACTATTCCTTGGTAAGGAGTAGCCAAAGAATAACTGACTGTGGGTGCTGCCGCCCAGTTACCTTTCCTGTGGGAGGCAGTTCGAAATTAGGGACGGTCTTAGAAGTTTTAACATAAACAAAGAATTCAAACAGATACGTATTGTTACGTCTCCGTTTGTTAATTGATTTCCCGTAACTTCGTTCCGACGAAACTTAAGCGACACAAGTTCTTTCTTAATAAAAACTGGTTTATTCTTTCTGAATATAACTTTACCGATACACTCAACTTCAACAATCGCGCTAAACAAACGCTATAACAACGAACGTGCTCAATAATACTTCTGACTGCAGATCAATTACTCACTGTCTATACACACACATTACCTTGTCACGTTGTCCCCCTCTGTTA